>NC_136497.1:142752977-143017977 GCF_053919585.1 Euprymna scolopes | reverse complement strand
TTTTTTACTTCATAACAAGACATATTGTCATCGATACGTAAGGGCTAGTTTGATAAGGAGTGAAGGGAGTAACGTAAAGGGCAACTGTGAGGGAGGCAGGATTGTATGGGGAAAATCTAAGGCAGGAGCTCCATAACCAAGGAAAGTAGTATGACTTATATGTTGAAGTGTAGGGCAGCAGCTGCAGTTAATCAACTATGAAAATCCAGTAAAAATTCACTCTCAGATCAAAATTAAGATTTTATCATGGCAGATGAAAGATGAAAATTAAGATTTTATCACATCAGATGAAAGATGAAAATTAAGATTTTATCACGGCAGATGAAAATTGAGATTTTATCACGGCAGATGAAAATTGGGATTTTATCACATCAGATGAAAGATGAAAATTAAGATTTTATCACGGCAGATGAAAATTGAGATTTTATCATGGCAGATGAAAATTGAGATTTTATCACGGCAGATGAAAGATGAAAATTAAGATTTTATCACATCAGATGAAAATTGGGATTTTATCACAGCAGATGAAAGATGAAAATTAAGATTTTATCACATCAGATGAAAATTGGGATTTTATCACAGCAGATGAAAGATGAAAATTAAGATTTTATCACATCAGATGAAAATTGGGATTTTATCACGGCAGATGAAAGATGAAAATTAAGATTTTATCACGGCAGATGAAAATTGGGATTTTATCATGGCAGATGAAAGATGAAAATTAAGATTTTATCACGGCAGATGAAAATTGGGAATTTATCACATCAGATGAAAATTGAGATTTTATCACGGCAGATGAAAATTGGGAATTTATCACATCAGATGAAAATTGAGATTTTATCAAGGCAGATGAAAGATGAAAATTGAGATTTTATCACGGCAGATGAAAATTGAGATTTTATCACGGCAGATGAAAATTGAGATTTCTTCACGACAGATGAAAATTGGGATTTTTTCAAGACAGATGAAAATTGGGATTTTATCACAGCAGATGAAAATTGGGATTTTATCACTGCAGATGAAAATTGGGATTTTATCACTGCAGATGAAAATTGGGATTTTATCACTGCAGATGAAAATTGGGATTTTATCAAGGCAGATGAAAATTGGGATTTTATCACGACAGATGAAAATTGGGATTTTATCACATGGACCACCAAATGGGTAACCAAGCGTCGCTACTTGGTGTGCCGGCACTGACCACCGCTATCAACAAGTTTACTACAGCACCAAAACCTAGGCTAGCAAAATGTAGGCATTCCATCAAAATATCCACCTTTTAATGTATGGACACTTCAACCCATATCTCAAATATCAGAAATTGTTGCTTCATCCAAAGAACACGATATCGATATTGTGTGTATTCAAGAGCACCGTCTCTTCCACAACGACATGGACATAAAGTACCATGAAATTGGTAACAGCTGGACACTAGTATCAGCGTCAGCATGGAAAAATTTGACAAATAGTACCATTGAGGGAGTAGGACTTCTGCTTAGCCCTCGAGCATTGAAATCATTGAAGAGTGCTGAGAAGATAACGCAAAGGATAATTCTTGCTACCTTCAGTGGTAATCCTGCTACTACTGTTATTTGTTGCTACAGCTCTACCAACGTCAGTGACAAGCAAGAGATCCTGAATTTCTATGATGAACTCTCAGCAATAGTGCGCTCAATCCCCAAACATAATTTATTGGTTATGGAAGGTGACATGAATGCACATATAGGACGGAAAGACAACAAGTATAAGTTCTCTTTCCATGATGGAACAAACCGAAATGGAGAGTATCTATTAACTTTTCTCATTGAAAAGAAGCTACAATGCATGAATACCCGTTTTCAGAAAAGACCCGGTAAGCTCTGGACCCATCAATCCCCAAATGGAGATAAGGCACAACTGGACTATCTTTTTATGAATAAGAAGTGGATCAATAGCTGTCATAACTGTGAAGCTTATAGCAGTTTCTATGGTGTGTCTAATGATCATAGGATTGTAACCTCCAAGTTGAAGTTAAGCCTACGAGCGAACAAAACAAAAAATTCTAGACAGCCCTACAACTGGTCAACATTGTGACATGACAATCAGATCAAACAGAGATTCATCTTTGAACTGCGAAACAGATTTGATGCTTTACAAGCACAAGAGCAGGAACCAACTGCTAATACCACCTATGAAAACTTTGTTAGATCACACCAAGAAGGAGCAAAGAAGTGTATACCTCTGAAGCCCAAGGTAAAGCGAAAAGTACCGTGGGAAAATGACAAAATAATATTAAAACGAGAGAAGTTAAAAAACATAACCAAAAAACAACATAAATACCCCACTCGACAGAATAAAAAATTAAGAAAGCAGGCGCTTCAAGTGAGACAGGCTCGAGGTGCACTAATCTGCAAGCTAAATGCACCCAACGGGATCCGAGAAAAGAGGGGGGGGGCGAACGACAGGCATAGAAAGAAGACCAGTTGAAAAAAAAAGAGAAAAAAAAAAATAAAAGGAAAGAAATGTAGATAGGGCAAGAATGCGGGGGATACTTCTTTTGGCCAAGAAAGCTGTAAACACTAATTGACCATGACAGCCAGGAGTGAAAAGAAGTACCAATGAAATTCCAATTTACAAAGCGACCATTGTTGACGGGCCCCCCTGGTGCGTGGGTGGCCTCTACTGAAAAGACGCGTGGCCTTTGTGGAATTGGATTTGGTTCATTTTTATGATCCCTCAAAGTTAATTGAACGAGACCATTCTGGTTTTAATGGCCCGTCAAATTCTATTAGGCACACGCCGGCTGAGATATTCTACTCATGGCCAACAGAAGAAGAAGAAACAACCCCTTTTTTGGGCATAGGCCGCCTGGTGAAGATTTGAGTGACAGCGGTTCCGGCATCCTGATTGGCTAAAGGGCCGAATGAGAGAAAAAGAAGATTTAGCTCCCGCCCCCACAATATAAGCAGCGAGTTTTGAGAGACTGACACAGAGACCGACAGACATGGAGTGACATCTGCTCCCCTGAGCTCGAACGAGCGAAAAAAGCCGACCACCTCATCGATTGATCCTGCCACGTACATTTAGTCTTTATCGAAAACGAGAGAACTTTGCAGTCAACAAACGGCCAGTCCCTAACTTATTAGTGAAATACGAAACGACGATTGTAACCTTTTATGAATAACAAGGAATTTTGAATCAGAAAAAAAACAAAAACAAATATCGACTTGTCTTTTTTTTTTAATTCGTTTGGCATGCTTGCAGAAACGCTCGACGAGTCTCTTTCAGGTACTGGCCGCTGACATTCTCATCGGAAGACACGAGGAACAATCGGGGAACATCCACCACCAGACGACACGCGGGTGACGTAAGTGTCACACAAGAACTTAGTATGATGTACTTATCAGAACAACAGAAGTATGTTCAAGAACAAATAGATCGAATCCAGAATGCAGCAGATAACAAACAATCATATCTGGCTTGGCAAGTAGTAAATGAGATATCTGGGCGCAAACGACCTGCCAAAGCTAAGTTAAAGGCAAACACTCAGGAAAATGCATGTTCGAAATGGAAAGCACATTTTGAAAAGCTACTCGGAAACAAACCAGAAGTGACAGACAAACCAATTCAGCCGATTGTTGTACAGGAACTCGATATTGAGAAGGGTGATTTTACAATGGGGGAACTTCTAAATGTACTAAAGAGGACCAAGAATTGTAAAGCTGCAGGTTTAGATAACATACCTCCTGAAGTATGGAAGACGGGGGGTTTTAATGACATACTTCTTAATTCATGCAATTCTGTATATAATCAAAAATTATTAATATATGGAGGGAAGGATGCATACTTCCCTTCTCCAAGAAGGGTGACCTAAGCATACCACGCAACTACAGAGGAATAACACTCACTCCAATTGCAGCAAAAATCTACAATGCCATGCTTCTCAACCGTATCCAACCAAAGATCAAAGAAGTGCTCAGGAAGAACCAAAATGAATTTAGAAAGAATCGCTCTACTACTAGTCAAATACTTACTGTTAGGAGACTAATTGAAGGAGTCAAAGCCAAAAACATTGAGGCAGTCATGATCTTTGTAGATTTCTCCAAAGCATTCGACTCTTTACATAGAGGAAAAATGGCAGCATATTAAAAGCATATGGCATTCCAAATGAAGTCCTTAATGCTATCATGATGCTATATGAGCACACTCGAGCAATGGTTAGGTCCCCAGATGGGGACACTGAATTTTTCGACATCCGCACTGGGGTTCTACAAGGAGATACTCTTGCCCCTTTTCTTTTCATTGTCTGTCTTGACTTTTTACGTCGTACCTCTGTTGATATACACAACACGCTAGGCTTCACCCTAAATGAATCCAGAAACAGACGTCATCAATCAGCACACATAACTGATGCAGATTACGCAGACGATATTGCTTTGTTCGCAAACAACACTGCTGATGCGCAAACACTGTTATGTAAGCTAGAAAAGTCTGCAAATGACATTGGTCTCCACATAAACGCGGATAAGACAGTTTATGACTTTCAATGTGAAAGGAGAGATCAGGACTTTGGTTGGAACAACACTGAAAGAAGTCGCTGAGTTTACGTATCTGGGCAGCAACATAGTTTTGACAGAGAGAGATATCGGAATTCGCATCTCAAAAGCATGGATCGCATTGGATGGGCTATATTTGGTATGGACTTCGGGACTGGCTGACAAACTGAAAAGGCAGTTCTTCAAGGCAGTGGTAGAGTCTGTCCTTGTTTACGGTGCTACAACCTGGACACTCGCCAAAAGATTGGAAAGAAAACTAGACGGCACATACACCCGTACGCTAAGAACAATATTAAATATATCTTGGCAAAATCATCTCACGAAGCAGCAGCTTTATGGCAACCTACCTGCTATATCTAATACTATCAGAGAAAGACGCCTACGATTTGCCGGTCATTGTCTGAGGAGCAAGCATGGATTGGTGAGTGATGTATGGACTCTACGACACGGACGTGCAAGCAGAGGACAACCTAGATCCACGTACATCCAACAAATAGCACACGACGCCAACTGTGAACCTGAAGATCTGAGGCAACTGATGGAAGACAGAAAACTCTGGAGAGGAAGAGTCACATTGGTCCAGGCAAGGAGCACGTCATGATGATGATGCGATCACAATTGAGATTTTATAACAACGTCCTGTCTACACTTCTATATGGAAGTGAAATTTAGCATCCCCAAATTAGCAAATGGAGGAAATTAGACGCATTTGATTCTAAATGCGTTAGAAAGATTCAAGGGATCTAACGGAGCGATTGAACCTGACTTGAACCAAGAAGTAAGACCACACTAACCAACAGGTAGTGTCGTCAATAAGCTGCAAATGACGTTTATTCATGCCCTGAAATGTTTTTTCCATATCAACCTTGGAATTCACACTGTAAAACTTACAAGATATAATTTTTTTTTGAAAGTATATGACCAAACTGTCACTTTTGTCTATTTAAAAATTTTTTTTTTTTGCTTCACCTCAAAACAAGACATTGTTATTAAGACATAGGGATAGGCTGGTGTGATGTAAAGAGCTACTGTGATAAGGGTAAGATTTATTGGGTTGACTTAAGTAAGAAGTTATGCAAGAAGTTTCTTCGCATTACATTTTAATTTTTACATGTATTATTTGAATCATTTTGACTGCTATTCTTATCTTGAGTGTTATTGGTACAATGTTTCGGCCGTTGTAACCTCCGGCCTTCTTCAGGTGCATCTTGTTAAGCTCAAGAATCTTTCTGTCGAACTTGTAAAATAGTTCGAATAATCAAAATAATCAATCCTCATTTCAAAATTTCAGAAATAAAATTTCTCCATGTTGGTATGGTCAGTGGAACAAGGAGGAAATTCCAAAGTCTTGCTGTTGCAATATTTTTGGTGAGATAGATTCTATGATTACAGAAAAATGGAATGTTCTATTTATAGACAGGGGTGAAAGTAAATAATGGGCAATCAACAATTCCCCCACTAACCAACAATCACGAGGTTGTCTCCTCAGCAACCGACAAGGCTAACATGCTTGCCAGTCGGTTTGCCTCAAACTCCACACTGGACCCTTCCAACCACCCCCTACCTGACTTTCCTATGCGGACAGACGCCACACTAGACGATCTGAAAACCACCCCTGCTCAGGTGCATGGTATCATAAAAAACCTTGACACCTCAAAAGCATGTGGACCCGATCTTATCCCAGCTGTGCTATTAAAAAAGTGCTCAGCCGAAGTAGCTCCAGTTCTCTCCAAACTCTACAACAAATGTCTTAATGAAGCTTGCTTTCCGGGCTGTTGGAAAACTGCTTCTGTTGTACCAGTATTCAAGAATTCTGGCGAAAGGACAGACCCATCAAATTATCGCCCCATTAGCCTCCTCCCACTTTTTGCCAAAATATTTGAGACCATAATTAACCATGCTCTAGTCCATCATCTTACAGATGCTAAACTACTGACTGACAAACAATATGGATTTAGACAAGCCCGTTCCACAGCAGACATCCTCATTGTGATCTCTGAACGTATATACCATTCACTGGACAAAGCGGGGGAAGGCAGAGCGGTAGCTCTAGATATATCTAAGGCTTTTGACAGGGTATGGCATGAGGGTCTCCTCAGTAAAATCAGATCATACGGTATCACTGGTAGAATACTTAACATAATTAAATCCTTCTTAGATAAGAGAAAAATCCAGGTAGTCCTCGACGGTCGCACATCTAAACAATATGATATAAATGCGGGAGTGCCCCAGGGTTCTATCCTTGGACCTCTATTGTTCCTGATATTCATAAATGACCTCCCCGACAACATTGCCTCTGAGATGGGTATATATGCTGATGACACTACACTCTATGGCAGACACGACAGGAAGACGAATGAACACATTTCTAAAGAAATGGCAGAAACACTAGAGGAAGACCTCCAATCTGTAGTGGAATGGGGACAAAAGTGGTTGGTCGCGTTCAATGCTGCCAAGACTAAACTAGTTTCATGCAATAATTACAAGAAACCCTCTCTACCACCCATAGCAATGGCCAACGACTCTTTATCTGAGAGTCCATCTTTCAAACTCCTTGGCCTAACGTTCACAGGAAACATGAGTTGGAACAATTACATTGAAGGCATTGCCAGGGCCGCTGCAAGAAAGGTAGGCTCTCTCTACCGTGCTAGAAAACTACTAACACCCGAAAGTATCCTGTACCTCTATAAGGCCACCATTCGCCCATGTATGGAGTATTGCTGCCACATCTGGGCTGGTGCATCTGCTACTAGTCTCTCGCTCCTTGACAAGGTTCAAAAGAGAGTCGCAAACCTGATAGGCCCTGAACTGGCATCTAAGCTTCAGCCTCTGTCCCATCGACGAAATGTTGCATCCCTCTGCCTTTTCTACAAGTATTTTAGTGGTGAATGCTCTGACGAACTGCAATCACTTGTGCCCCCACGACGCGAGCACCCTCGACAAACCCCACAGGCTACTAGATCCCACCCCCACACTGTAGAGATCCCTAGATGTAAAAGATCTTTTTACTCCAATAGTTTCTTCCCCAGAACTGCAAGACTCTGGAATTCCATTCCAGGTCCCTGCTTCCCCAACAGTACTGACGTGCAGAAGTTCAAGTGTAACGTGAACCGACACCTTGCTGCCCAAATCCCTACATAGTACCCCAGTAGTTGTTTCCCCTGATAGTAGCCCCCTACACCAAAGTGGCAATTTGCCTTGTTTGGGGTGAAAATGTAATAAAAAAAAAATTAAAAAAAAAAAAAAAAAAGAAACTGACCAATCGAATTGAAAGACGCTCTGCTACTGACCAATCAGAAACCAAAATCATTCCAGAAAAAACATACTTGATATTTTAGAATTCTGCACACACTTTTCACTCTAAACATGAGAAAGAACTTTGATTTTCAGAACTTCTACGGATTGGCTGTCAAACAGATAAGCTTTTACAATTCAAGACTTTTACAGATTGGCTATCCAACAGAAAATTCTTTGCTTCTAAGACTAAAATGCCTTTCAGCTCAAAACAAGCACTTTAGGAAAGAAGCTATAGGTTTTTCGACATCTTAGAACCGCTATAGTGAAGGGGAGAATTTTGTTACTAGTTAAGTGGCTTGTACATATTTTTATTAATGAGATGCATGAGTCTTCCTGTATTGGTAGTAATGTCAAAATATTGGAAGTAAATACTGCAGGGATGCAACATTACACGAATGTAACCATAATAACAAATCAACTGTTTAATGTTCTCCTGGTTCTGCTGTGGCATGCACCGTCGGGTTAGGGTTCAGTCATGTGGATCCCTTTTAACCTGGATAATTTTAAAGTTTTTGAAGTTTTTTTGCATAGAAATTTAGCTGTCTTTATATGTGTGTTGGGACGATTAATCGGAATCGGATAAATTTGTGCCTATTTTCTGATGCTAAAAACGATTCTTTTATCTGTTTTTATTTGATTTATTTTAAAACAAAGTCTTCCTGTATTGGAGGTAATGTCAAAATATTGATTTTTAAACAACCAGTAATACTGCAATCTATAGACTATCCTTCACAAGTGTATTTTTATATTTGAAACAATATCTACACATGTAGCATATGTTTTTCCCTGATTACAGTAAAAACAACCATTTTAAAGTTAAATATTTAGAGATTTATAAAGAATCAGAATATTGTATGGTTAATTGTATTGGAATGTGAATCTGGAAAAATACTGGCATGGCATATATATATATATATATATATATAAAATATTTATTACGACACTACATATACATATTACAATGTCGTACCATTGGTTTCATTATGCTTAATCAACCATAAGAGGTTGGAAACAGTCAGCGCAAATTCATCAGCGACATTGAAAAAACTGCAACAATGTAAAGTAAACAAAAAAAAAAAAACAACGTTAAACGAGCGTTTAAGACTCAGTTTCGAAATGTAAAACAGGACTTATATTTTGATTATGTCAGCAAGAAAACGCGCGTGTGCGTGTGAGCGCGCACTCACGCGTGTGTATATATGTATGTTTAGCAGGGGGGGGAGGGGTTATGGAAAAAAACCTCTCTTGAAGCTAAATGCCCTGTTTAAACGAACACATAACTCCATATAAATAAAGGTACGACAATTAACGGCAATAAATATATAATAAAATAAAGCATGAATACATTAATGTAATTTTGATTTAGAATAAAATAAAAATAAAAATGTAAAAATAAAATTTAGAATAAAAATAAAATAAAAATGTAAAGATAAAATTTAGAATAAAATAAAAATAAAAATGTAAAGATAAAATTTAAATAAAATAAAAATAAAAATGTAAAAATAAAATTTAGAATAAAAATAAAATAAAAATGTAAAAATAAAATTTAGAATAAAATTAAAATAAAAATGTAAAGATAAAATTTAGAATAAAATAAAAATAAAAATGTAAAGATAAAATTTAAATAAAATAAAAATGTAAAAATAAAATTTAGAATAAAAATAAAATAAAAATGTAAAGATAAAATTTAGAATAAAATTAAAATAAAAATGTAAAGATAAAATTTAAATAAAATTAAAATAAAAATGTAAAGATAAAATTTAGAATAAAATAAAAATAAAAATGTAAGAAGATAAAATTTAGAATAAAATAAAAATGTAAAGATAAAATTTAAATAAAAATAAAATAATTCTTTAAAAGAATTATTAAAACTTTTTTTTAAATATAATAGAATAAATGTGAAGGGAGAAATTTAAGATAATTAAAAATAATTAAGGTAATTTTTAAATAACTTATCCAATAGTAAATGACACTTAAGGAGTATAAAGGAGTATCAGCACATATAAATACATAGAAAATATAATAAAAAGTAATACATACAAAATTTACCAATACTGCCATCACTACTATTAATATTATTACCAATCCATTCATCACTATCAATAATAATAATAATAATCCCACATATATAAATAATGAAAATTACAGAAGCAAAAAACCTAGGAGGGGAGGGAGAAGGAATGGATCGATTTTAAGATATGATGGTACTGAAAATAAGGTTAGGAAAAAGGGTCAAATTACGTAGCCTGGTAAGAGAAATGGAAAGGTTGCGAGGGCCAGGTAACAGCTCCATAAAAAGGTTTTCCTTATTATTGGGGAGGGTGGGGATAATAATATGGTTAAGGTAAGGAGGTTAGGTAGCGAGGAAGGGTGAGATACGATTTAGAAGAGGATTGGTTTGGAGTTTAGAATAAGAGGGGAATGTGGTATTTAGGCGTCTTTGTATTAATTAGGGTGTGTATAGGTTAAGTTATGCTGTTGTTAGGCCATTTGGCAAGGAGGAATTTCCTTTTGTGGGAATATTGTCTGAAGATCTCATTTTTAATGTTCATACAGGCTATGGATGGGTTATTGATAGCCTGAAGAATCCTATATTTTTCGGTGGGGCAAAGGAGGCAAGTCTTGGGGGGGTTGGTTTGTAAGATTTTTTAACATCAATGATCGACCATTCTATTTTATGAGGTCTTAGATTGTTTAAGCGACCAAATCTTGGTGGCTAAAGATGTGTCAAATCTCTTCAGGGTATTTGAAGATGAAGTTGTGTGCATACAGTCTTTTCTTGAAGGTACGCTGAGTCATTCCAATGTAAATTTCATCTTTACTTTGGTTATTTTCAGAAATGACTTTGGCCTGGTAAACAATAGATTTAATTGTGCAGCCTTTTTTCCAACTGTAACCCGCTGGACATTTCGTTTCACCATACAAGAACATCACCAACATGACCTCCCACAAGACCAAAGCCAGCCTGATTGCCTTTTCCACAAGTGCTGGCAGGAGCTTAGCAAATACTCACTTTCTTTCAGACATGATAGAAGGCTCCTATTGCTCTAGAGATTTGTACACAACTGGCCAACTAGTAGTTGGTCGCCAAAGAAAACCGGTTTCCATCAAATGGAAATGGAATCATGTCGTCTTTTCTATGGCGACAATTTTATCGTTCTACTCTGTAAATGGACTTACAAAGTGACTATAAAAATAGCGATTTGTGGTTGCTTGCACTTATAATGAAAATTTAAAGTAAAGAAAATGCAGAAACGTCTTTATGACGTATATGTAAAAAAAAAAAAAAAAAAAAAAAATCAATTTTTTGTGATTTTTGGATGCTTGGTTGGTTGTTTTTATTTTATCTTGAATGCGCGTTGCTCTATTACCCGTGTGACTTTGTTTTCACGGGTGCGGTTTTAGAAAACGCAGAAATTCAGCGATCTTAAAAAGTTTCACCAGAAAACAGTAATAAAGTTAATCTCAATGTCAAAATATTTTTTTTTTATAAATGGTTGGTTGTTTTTGTTTTACGGCATATCAACCCTTTTCAGGTTATTTGATGCCGAATCTAGTTATTTTGAAGAAATTTTTTTTAATAGAATATATTTGCTTTTTTTTTCCAAGTCAATTTCTATTTAACCCATAGTTGGGACCTTAACAGGTACTACCACTCCGGATCAGAGTGAACCTGGGAGCAATGGCAATTAAAGGGTGGCTTCACACTTCCCAAAGCTCGCAAGCTGGGGCCTCACCATCGGATATAGTCTAAGGTCCTATCCAGGACCCCGAATTTTTGAAATATTGCATCTTCATTGTGTGACAAGAAGGTGCAAGTCTAAATTAGGCACAGATTTGTGACAGTTATAACCCTCCCTCTCACGAATAATGACCTGCACTTTTATAACTTTTGCTAACGCATCTTTTGTTAATTATATCGCTGTGTTTAGTACCGACCTGCAAGGCTACATCATTTATATAATTTGAATATTACATTTTCCAAATTTTCCTAAAAAAGTTTTTTTTTTTTTTTTTTCAGAGATGTCCACCTGAATCCCGATGTTTCCAAAGATGATGCTGTGAAAAGTCTGCGGAAACGTTTAGAAAGAGCCACCCAGGAACTGAAGGGATTGGCAGAGAAGAAAAGTCTAAATGTTTCTTCAGGTAAATAAAACAAACAAAAAAACAATTTGGGTTTAAAAGTTGTCAAAAAACAAATATATAACAAATAAATATTATCAAAGACGAGTTACTTTTCTACCTAACTGGATAATTTTTTAGTGTTTTTATTTAATGTAACATGTTTATTCAGCTCGAAAAACATAGTGTTTACCGATGTATTTGAAAATTGCAAATGGCGCCCGACTTTCTTTTGAACACGGTAAGTTTGGGAAAATGAGTTAAAAATAAAAAAAACTATATAAAATACTGTTAAAAACCCATCGAATATATGCCAGCCTATGTCACGGTAACATATATTGAGTGAGTTTCTAACAGTATTTTGTATAATTTTTTTTTTAGTTTTAACTCATTTTCCCAAACTTACTATGTTCAAAAGAGAGTCAGGCGCCATTTGTAATTTTCAAATGCATCAGTAAACACTGTATGTTTTTCGAGCTTAATAAACATGTTCCATTAAATAAAAACACTAAATAGTTATCCAATTAGGTAGAAAAGTAACTTATTTTGTCTTTGATAACATTTATTTGTTATATATTTGTGTTTTGACAACTTTTTCGAATCTATGTGTGTGGTAAAATAAACCTAATGATTTTTATTTTGTCTGGTTTTTTAGTTTGCCATCGATAGAACACAATAAAACGGTTGATGTGTGTGTATATAATATATATATATATATATATATATATATATATATATATAATCTCCAGCAGGTGAAACGCTCTTTAGGTTTGGCAGGCAATCATCCAGAGATAGTGTCTCAATAAAAGAACCAGTCCCCATCATTATATCGATATTGTTTCCCCAGCAGAGGATCATCAGCATAAAACAAAATATGTAGACTTTTACAAATCGTTTATTGTTTTACATTAAATCTGAACATATTAGGGATTTGGGTTCGCCACTTTTTTTTAACAGGATTTTGCTTTTTTAATCCAGGAAAAGTTGATGGTCCCTTTGTGTTGCTAAAACCTCTTACAGTTTTCAGTTCTCTGCTATTTGGTTGAAATTTACCATTTTTTTTTTTTTTTTTTTATTAAAAAAATGATTTATGTCAAACGTTAAAGTTGGATTCAACATAAAAAAAATTAGAAATGGAAAAAACGAAACCAAACAAAAAAAAAAACGAACCCCATGAATGAATATTTAAAGATATAAACCATTCAAAATATATCAATAGGTATCTATCTACTTTTCTATAAAAGGAACTTTGTTGAAAATCTGTCTGCTACAAACACAAGCAGGAGCCAATCCTGGCTTGTCCCATCAGAAGTCGGCTCTGTCATGTGACTGAGTTTATAAAAGACTAGCAGTTGAGCCCAGCTTTGCTTGGGTCCTATGTACTGTTCATAATATATATATATATATATATATATAATGCTCCCTATCTTATGTTGAGCATTTGGGAAGTGATATATAAATTACCATTAGCGTATGAAGCGATGCTCTTTGTGTAAACAAATTGAGCTTAGGTACTTTGGACAATGTTAAAGCATTGTTAATTCACTGCCCGCATAGCAGCAGCCAACAGAAGCTCTGACTGTTGTTTGGGTAATCTGGTTTTGATCCTGGCTTGAAGTAGTTGCTTGTCTAGCCGCACTGATGAGCTGTGAAACAGCGAGACAGTACTGTATGTGGATGACTATATAATATATATATATATATTAAAAAGTTTGACTCGTATCCAGGTAACCTACATCTAAAATCTGAAGTGTTTAGACCCAAAATTGGTAGAGGAATTTGGTAGAGTCTGCAAAGGTCAACTCTTTCAACGTTGACCTCTTGGCAGTCAAATTTTCGCCCAAAAACTGATTAAAAAGCTTGCTGCATGTCTGAATACCCTTTATTTAAAATTCTGACTGTTTAGACCAAGAATTGGCCGAGTCATAGACAATTTCACTTTCATAGATATATAGATTAAGCCAGCAACACACACTCTCTCTCTTTCTTCCCAGCTTCTTACTGACAGTACACCCTCTGTTGGAGTGCCTCCACCTGGGCCCTTTGGTCCTGAGCTAACGTGAATACAAACAATCTAATATGCTACCTTTGCATACGGAATTCCATGCGGTACACCCAAGAACTTTGTCATGCTACACGACTGTCTCTAATCTTTCTTGATGTATTCTTCTACTACTAACTTCTTGGAGACAAATAATCAAACATGGTTAACTCCACATGCGGTATACACACATGAACTCTCTTCTTTTTTTTTTTTTTACCACAAGACTCTAATCTTTTGCTTTGATCCATATATGGACGCATGCTCCGACTACCAACTTCAACACTGAACACTTTTCCCTTGCAACATGCCTGTCTAATTATGAACGTCTCTACACAGAAACGCTTTTAACAACTAACCCGTTTCCTTATTCTTATTAACGGAGATGACCAATAAAGCCATTTATTAAATGTTAGAATAAGGTTTTACACTGCCTACACTGGGAGGGGGGCTAACTTTGCACGGCTGTAAAATATGCTTAAATATGATATTTTGATTTGTCCAGATTTCGTATATATTATTATAGAGTTGTGATTTCAAAAGTTAAAAAAAAAAAGTGTTTGGGTGCCATCAGCTAGAATCAAAACTGAAAGCTAAACTGTAGCATTAAAAGCTGGTGACGTTACCACTGTACCAACGTGACATGCATATGAACTGGTTAAAAATAAACTAGGATGAATGTACAAAATATATGATTTTTTTTCAATTTTGACCCTTGTTTGGCCCCTTAAAAACTATTTTAACCGGCAAAAGACCCATAAAACGGTCCATAAAAAATCCAATCATTTGAGGCCCCTAGCACTGCTCTGCGACTTTTAGCTTCAGAAGAGATAGAGTTTGAAAATATGGAGACGGACAGACAGACATAATGAGTTTTATGAATTAGATTTTGTTGATTCCTGACGTGATGGCGAACATACAACATTCATCGACATCTAAATCTACAATTTTGTGCGTGTGAGTTTGTCTTATGGACTCAGAAATTGTTGGGCCAATTTTTTTAGAATTTCACACCAAGATACTTAATGTGTTTGAGTGTTCTTATGCACGTTTTGTATCGGAATGCATCTGATAAGTATCAGAAATCAATAATTGAATAAATCCAATTAAAGAAAGTCCGATTTTGATCAAAGTTAACACTTTTATACAATCTAACATCACAAGCGTGTTTGAGAAATTTTATCACTGCAAAAGCAGAAAGGCCTAGTCTATAAAATCAACTGCAGATTCTTTTATAAGACGTGGGCGTGTTAGAAATGAATGTTTATTTTTATCTATTTAAGAATACACAGTGGGCCAAGACCTCAATATTATTTTTAAAAACTATTTACATAATTAATATATACTACACGCACACACACGCACACATGCACACATTTGTTTATATGTAAGTATACACAGCAAGTACTCTCCTTAATATGCTAATATGCATATTCACACACATATCTTAAATATGCTGCCATATATTCAATATATGTTCTTTTACACACACATGCAAAACAGAGCTGAAAGGGAGAAACAGACCAAATATCAAGGTCTTATGTATGATATGAAAAGAAACTGGAATCTTAGGGAGATATCAATCATACCAGTTATTCTAGGTGTCACAGGACTTATAAAGAAGAACCTGAAGTCCTACCTAACTAATATTCCTGGTGAACCAAGTGCAAAAGAGATCCAAACAATTGTACTTAAGGGAACAGTGAGGATACTAAAAAGAGCTCTCGGTTGGTTTCAATAAAAAGCAGGGCAATGTTGGCAGCTGGTTTGGCTGCCCCATACCCAGCATTACAATCTTCAAAGGAAGGGGGGAAAAAAAGAAAGAAGCAAAACTAGATATGTGTATACACGTATACTTACACACACACATGCAACTGCAAAAATAGATGTGTATACACCCATGTACTTGCACACACACCATACACACACATGCAAGTCTGTGGTGGTTGGTGCGATATGTGTAGCGGCTAATGGATGTTTTCATTAAAAAAAGGCAAATAATTTATTCATTCACATCTGTAGTTTTACTATTTTAAAAAGCTGTTTTTTTGTTTTCGTGTCTTCCTGGATGTACAAGTTTCATCGAACGATGGCGGCGGCGGTGGTGGGGAGGCAATCAATGAAGCCAATGAACCTCCTTTTCGGGAAGTGCTGCGTGCTTGCGTTCGCAAATGACGAGCCTCCCCTCCCGCCAACCATTCTTCATCCCCTCTCAAAGTGCCCCGGAGATGGTGCAGTTACATACAATAAGCTATGCACAAAATAAAATAAACGGATTAAACCTAAGACTTCGACGTTTTCGAGTGAAATCTACTACTGCGTGACATAAAATAAAGTGACATGAAAAAAAAATAACGTAAATCTATTTATACTTTGTTTTTAACCGGAGAGTGCATTTGGTGCTTGTAAAATGCAGTCATCACTTATCATATTGAGCTCCAAAAGCCACTCAAGGATGATGGTGTTCGTCTATCACTTGCAAACATGACCGTGATCATGAGTTCTTCTGTGGGTTCGAAAATGGTTCGTCGGTATGATCCCACCCTAAAGTATTTTCAACAAGTATGGCACTTGAGGAATGTTCTGTCTTTTCTTCATTTCCTTTTGTGTTTTTCAATGCGTGTGATTCAGCAATCGTGGCCTGTTTGTGACTTGTTGTATGCCAGGTACATTTTTGGAAGCTAGGGTGACCCGCCTCATGTTTTGATAAACCCTCTTCCCATGTTTATGAAATTGGTGGTGGTGGTGGGGGGGGGTTATTTTCGTATTTCTGTTTTAAATTACGGTGAAAACTGTTAAACTTGAACTATCTTGAAACCGGACATGATTCAGAATGAATGAGATCTTTAGTTTATATATATATGGGTGCCTGGCGTTGGTTTGGAGGTGTTTATTGAGAAAAAAAAAATGTTGTAGTAGGCAGGCAGGCTTGAACCCGTACCACGAAGGCGGCACAGAAAGTGAAAAAAAAAAGTGACGTGTTTGCTGTTGGGTTCATCGTCAAACCGGAAGTGACGTAGGTTTAAATTAAGGCTAGTCAATTGAAAAGAGGAGATGACTTTTGAAAATATTGGCAAAAAAAGCGACCCCTCCCTGTAGAAAAGTGCCCGGTTGAGGGTGAAAGAATTAATGTTTTTGGCCAATTTTTCGATATTTGTCGTCCAAAGGGTTGAGCTTCCAAATGATACTAATCTGGTGAAAATCCGTCACCTCTGTCAAAAGTTTCAGGCAGAAATACAAACATACATACATAGATTTAAACAGGTAGATAAGATTTATATTATAGATTATTGGATACAAATTCTTACGCACACCATTTGAAAAGGGAAAATTTTTCCGAAATTAATAATGGAATACGTCGCATAGACTTACAAGTAAGACATTTTACCATACAACTGAATAAATATATATATATATATATATATATATATATGTATGTACTTATTGATTTGTAAATCGCCACTTGTTCTCGTCTCCTCTTACCAACAGCGACTATAATTCATTCCTTGCATTGTGACAGCCTTCTAAATCTTTTACACACCTATCCCACACAATGCTTCAAGCAAACTACATATCAATTCTATATATATATATATATATATATATATATATATATATATATAGTAATTTAAGAAATATATATGGCGATTAAGCTACACTGAATATTCCGTGTTTCATCCACTCTAGGATTCTTCAGGCTTATTCAATGTAGCTTAATTGCCATATTTTATAAATTACTAACTAGCTCTACCTACGAATTGAGCACTTTTGACGTAAATACTTAAAGTTTACGCATAAATTTATACTTTTGTATATTAATTTTATGCGAGTAAATGAAGTAGTTATATATATATATATATTGTTGGATAAAAATGCTGTCTTTTCTTTGAAGTGACCTCATCATAGACGGATCTTTTATTTTGATGAATAATGAATGGCTACACTTTCCTATTTTCGGAGAATCTTTTACCGTCTTAATTTTCGAGCTCAAAGGAAAATAAATTGATTTTCGATTTTACGAATCTTGTTGCTTGTTGTAAATTCTGTCAAGATTTTAATTTCAGAGTAGAATTCTGTGAGACCAATGTTTCGAGATAAGAATTTATTTGATTTGAGGTGAGAACTTCTTTTGCATAGAATCGTCAAGAATTGCATTGTAACGGCGCCACCAAAAGTATGCTAGAAATGACAGTTTTTTAGTTTTAAAAATCTACAAACATCCATATACAAGCGTTTCTGATTAACTTCTAACGGAATTTTCCACTTCTCAGCTTAATCTAACCTTATGTGAAAAATACTGTTTTTACCATTATTTTCATATGGCCACACTATATCATGCTGCACATATAGAAAAATTGATATCTTGTTGGTTGAATTAAATTTTTTTTTACATAGGAGTCACCACTTATCAAGTCCCGGAGGCCACTCGAGGATAAGGGTTAATGAATGTACAGTAGTCACTGGGATAATATCATAGTAAAGTTAGTAGTGGAAATTTGGTAAATTGGATTACTTAAGGCGACAGTTCAACAAGAATTTGTTTACATTGGACTTGAATATTACCAAATTGTAGTCAGCTGGAAAGCAGGCAAACGGAAGAGAGTTCCACAGGTGTGCAGTCCTAAGAAAGAAGCTTTGTTCATGGAATCTACATTTAGGTTTAGGCACAGATAAAGAGTGGGGGAAATTATTGATAGTGGTTTCAGCTAGATGAGTGTTTTTCGTGAAAGTTTAGCGGGGGGGGAGAGGGGTATAAATGGGAGCTCAGACGAGCACTTGCCATAAAAATAATGGTAAAGCAGTCAGGCTTGCAACTTCTTTTCTGTGTTTCCAGACTTTTTTTTGTATGAGTACTTTTATTGATAGTACACACATGAAACTCTAGTCCCCGTCAAAGTAATCTCCTCCGGCTGCAATGCACTTGTTGTACTGTTCCAACAATTTCTGGAAGGTACCCATGGAAGTCCCCTTATGTGAACGTGTCAATGACCCTCATCAGCCTTTTTCATCTCCTCAAACGTCTCATAATGACAGCCTGTAAGGTTTTCCTTGAGCTTAGAGAATAACCAAAAGTCACAGGGAGCAAGATTTGGACTATAGGGAGGGTGAGGAACTGTCTTGATGCCCATGACCATCTCCCTGTTGTCATGGCAACATCTTTCTTTCTGATCTTCTCTGAGCACGCTTGGGACAAACTTCACGTCAATCTTTCGCTTTTAATTCCTGACAAATAATTGTGTGTACAGTTGCGACATTGACATCAAATAGTTCACTTATTGTCTCTATAGACATACAACGGTCTTTATCTATGAAATTCTTTATTTGGCCGATCAACTGTGGTATTCTGACTTCTTACTCCTCCCACATCTCTCATCATCCCTCACAGACTCGTTTGAATCCTTATACTCCTCAAAAAATGATGTTCGATTCATGCAAGATGGTCCAAAAGCAGTCTGAAGGATTCTATATGTTCCTGTGGCATTTGTTCCAAGTATAAAATAAAATTTTATTGCATATCGTTCTTCTAAAATGTCCTCACGTTTGGATTGCATTTTTGAAATTCACCAGCTGTGACAATAAGGCTTTAGTAGGATGTATTCCAATTGCTGCTGTAGCTGTTCATTTGAATCTGAAATCATAAAAATTGGTCAGTCATCTCATAAGATGTATAGCAATAACATAGTGAATTTTCCAGAGTCTATGACGATTTTAAATGTCTGTACCAAAAAGTCTAGAAACTTATTGAAGACACTTCATAATACCGACAAACGATCCAATAACAATTATTTGAATGCTTAATTTGTAGCAGTTATGGCCCCAGAATCAGATGCATACCGTCTGTAACATCCTTTTATTAATACAGTTTTGTTGTTTATTTTGATCATTACAGGTATCATTATTTTCATGGCAAGTGCTCAGCTGAGCTCCAATCTATCGTCCCCCCTCGCCAAACTTTCGCAAGGAACACTCATCTAGCTGAAACCACTATCAATAATTTCCCTCACTCTTTATCTATGCCTAGACCTAAATGTAAATTCCATGAACAAAGCTTCTTTCTTAGAACTGCACGTCTGTGGAACTCTCTTCTATTTGCCTGCTTTCCAGCTGACTACAATTTGATTGTCTTCAAGTCCAATGTAAACAGGTTCTTGATAAACCATCCCCCTAAGTAATCCAATTTACAAAATTCTCACTAATGTTTACTATGCTATAATCACACCGACTAATGTATACCCATTAACCCTTATCCTCGAGTGGCCTTCGAGCCTTGATAAGTAGTGATTCCTGTGTAAAAAAAAAAAAAAGTCTTGCAAATTTAAAACAAAATCAAAAAATAATTATCAATTTACGTTTCTGAATTTTTTAGATGAGGATTGGTTATTCGTATTATTTGGATTCTTCAGATTACAGTTCTCATCTTGAGTGTCATTTTTGCAATGTTTCCGTAGATGTAACCACCAACCTTCTTCAGGTGTATCTTGTAGAACTCTGGAATGTTTCTGTCGAACTTGGGAATTTGGACGGAATTACGAACGGAACCCTTTATTTACTTCACGGGAGTAGCATGCTCTCATTTCATCAGCCACCATGACTGGTTAGAGGTCCTAAGTAATTCGCAATTGTATTTTTCGGTCGCTCACACTGAGAATTGAACCTTCAACCTTCAGGATATCGCTTTTAGAATGGATTTTTTTAAGTCTTCTACCATTGTGCCATAGGTTCTTATGGACAGTTCTAGTACAAATTTTGGAAGCCTTAAGCCTATTTTATTCTTAGTTGTTAATATCAGTATTTATTAACGATTATTATTACTAATATATATATATTGTTTTTAAAATGTAATTATCCACTGACACTTGTTTTGTCATCTATAACCTAGCAGAATGGCTGAATCTAGCGAGATTCCATGCACCTTCGTAAATAAGTGAATTCATTCAAAACGTATCACAAAAACAACATCTATATACAGGATGTCCACAAAGTCTGACTACATTATGTAGCCAGACTTTGTGGGCATCCTGTGTGTGTGTGTGTGTGTGTATATGTATATATATATATAATATATATAATTATTACTATGATAATTTTTTTAATACGTATGGACATTAATGTTTCATCCTTTCAGGAATCTATCAATGCAGGAAGTTATGATTACAGCTGGTTGGGAGATTCGAACCTGGCCACAAAACCATCTGACTCTATTAGCAAGGAATAAACCACACGGCCAACGTGCCCATAAAGTCTGGCTACATAATCTACACGGTGCCCACAAAGTTTGGCTACATAATGTTGTCAGACTTTGTGGACACCCTGTATATATATTGTTTGCTTATTACAGTATATATTATCTTTGTCTGTCTCTCTCTCTCTCTCTCTATATATATATATATATATATATATATATATATATCTATATCTATATATATATATAGAGAGAGAGAGAGAGAATTTAACAGAATAAGTGAGGAGTAACAGTAACCATTACGATAATAATATTGATAATGAAATAATTGTGCAGCACAGTACTGAGTTGCACTCTTCCAAGATGCATTCGTGGCAGGACATCAGGTGTAGTTTTGTCAAATTTTGGAAAGCGTGAGTGTTTTAATGGCTGCAGCGTCCACACAACTAACAATCGATGCGAGCAGTTTCTCCTATGCTTCCGCGATTCTGATCGCGCATTTTTTGTATCGAATCGATAATAAATTGTACGATAAGAAAATGTCATGGAAAAAGAATTCACGATGGAGACAGCGAAAATAATTTTGCATTTGTTATGCATGCATATGCGCTTTAAAGTCCCAAATGTTCCTGCAAGCGTCTTTTCTCCCGATGATCATGCACTGTTGCTGCGCGAATGAAAATCTATTGCGCAAATCTACTAATGCATAATGTATGAGTTGAAGGTAAAGAATATTTATTGCCCCCCCCCTACTTCTGGCATTTCTCAGCTTTCCATTTTGGTATCTTTTCAGTTTCAGACCGGCAACCATAAACCTAGACAGGTCAGAGGTCATTCATGCAGAAGTAAACAGCAAGTGTATTAGGTCAGTCGAGAGAGAACTGACCGATCAATGGACAATACCGTTTTTTTTTTGTTTTTGTTTTTTTGTGCTTCACAGTCTGTTAACTAACCTTGTTGTCAGTCATTCATGCAAATTAGTGGTAACGTCGCAAGATAGAAAAAAAAAAAACAGGGGAGAGAAAGTAAGCTAAATCATTGTCCTCTATTTGGAGCACAAACTAAATCATTCAATTGATGTAAAATAGTCGGCCATTTACAAAAAAAAAAAAAAAAAAAAAAAATTCTTTTAGTTTTAATTTGATATGATTCGGTCTAACACGAGGAGCACTATGTTATATAGATGCAGATGCTGGGCCTCACGTTACCCACGAAACGGTTTACTGTTATTTAAACAACAAAAATTACCTCCATTTTGTCTTGAAAGACAATGGATGCCCTCTGTAAAATTGTGATTGTGACAGGAGAGTTGCGCAATATCCGACCCCACCTTTCCTAACTTGATAGTGCATGATTCCAGTGGCAAGAAGTTCAAGACGACTGGAAACAATGCTAAGATAAGCAGAGAGCACATACAACACCTGGAATTCTCAAATAGTCACTCATTTTAGTACTGGCCAGACTCAACATTGCTTAACTTTGCTCATCTGATGGGAACCGATATGTCAGCATGACTATGCTGTCTGTATACAATAATATTTTGAAATACTATCTATATAATTCTGACAAACGATCAAAAGACAATCATTTCAGTACTTAACATTACTATTTTTTAAACACTTAATGATAAATTAATGTCTGGTGTTATACATTTGTAATTTTATTGTACTTTATATATATATATATATATATATATTAGTTGGATGCTTTAACATGATATTTTAATTTATGCAGATTGCATATGCATTATAATAGAATCAATCTTCTATTGATTATTATATATTACGAGGAATAATTTGCCCTGTGCACTAATTCGCAAAAAAAATTTACAAAAAAAAAAATGATAATATAATTCATCGAATTCCGTCTGTGTTTGTTTACAATATCACGTCAGCTGATATTTGAGCTTGATGAATATCAACAATTCTTTTGCTTATGAAATCTTTGCTAAGATTTTTTTTTATCTCCCTTACCGGTGTAACATATAAAAATTCCCCTGTAAAAAATATTTTTTTATCCATAAGAAAAAAAACTAATTTAGGATCAGATTGTTTCGATTTTCAATATTTGTCGTATGAATTTCTGTATGAAACCTATTTAAGAATACTGCCAGATATATAAATTAGCTTTGTGTGAAATTTGCAAACCGTTTGGAAACCTATGAGGAAGGAACTATCTCACACACACACACACAAAGTAACTTTTATATAATAGATGTGTGTGTATATATATATATATATATATACACACACACACACATACACACATAAAGGTCTGTTATTTCTTTTATTAGCGATACAAGTAGTTGCTTATTTGTATTTAATTTTCGCTTTTCTTAAGCAGTAAAGAAATATTGAAAATTCTTTAAGATATAAAAAGCCCAACAAGTATAGGGGGGGGGGAGCATAATATATAAAGAAAATTATAGACAAGATAAAGTAAAATATATATTAGTGTATATTGATTCATTTGTCAGTTTAATATAGGAAACATCAATGGAATAGAGGTTATAAATGGTCTTTATGTCTTGGCATTTCAAAGCCTAATGCTTTTCATTAGAAGAAGAGGAAGGAGCTAGGTTACATATATGGGGAATGTGACAACTAGCACACTTGCTAATTTGCTTTAACGGCTGCTGCTGCTAATACTTTCGCTAGCAGGCCATCCTTCAGCTGCTACTGATTCTCTTACACACGCTAATATGCGCTCTGCTACATGTGTATATATATTTTCAGAAAGTGTGAGAGAATATAATTATTTTCCACAGCCGAACCAACGTTGCAGCCCACAAGAGCCAAGAAAACCGGAAGTCCAAGACTCGAGTTTTGCCCTCATTTGGGCTCATCAGTTAGACACATCTGTGCTCAAAGGTTTCAAATCCTGAGCGCGGATGTGTCTAACTGATGGAGCCCAAATGAAGGTGAAACCCGAGTCTTGGACTTCCGGTTTGTTGGCTTTCTTGGCTATTGTGGGCTGCGGCGTTTGTTCAGCTGTGGAAAATTATATTTTCTCACACTTTCTGAACATTCTGTTGATTACTCGTTAGGTTAGCTTGTTGGGGTGACATCGTCCTTTCAAGTATATAAAATTCCTACTGGTGACTCGTCGGCTTGGGTTAAAGTTGGTTTGATACCTTGTCACTTGTTCGATATGAGGTAGGTTCTTTCCACTGTCGGATCCGTGCCGCGGGTTGCTTGATCTGTGTAAGTTAATAGACTTTCTTGTGTGTGTGGCGTGTTTGCTCGATTGGTAGAGTGCTCGCCTAGCATGCAAGAGGTTCGGGTTTCAAATCCTGAGCACGGATGTGTCTAACTGATGAGCCCAAATGAGGGCGAAACTCGAGTCTTGGACTTCCGGTTTGTTGGCTTTCTTGGCTCTTGTGGGCTGCAACGTTGGTTCGGCTGTAGAATATAATTATGCATATATATATGTGTGTGCGTACATATATTTATGTGTGTGTGTGTATGTATATATGTACAGCACAATCACATTGACATGCCGGTTCTCGCCTGATCACCGAAGTTAAGCAACGTTGAGCTTGGCCATTTAGGAAGGCTAGGCACTGTATGTACCTTCTGGGAAGGTTGGGCGTGAGGCCAGCACCCTCACCTTTAAAAAAGAATACATCGCTACAAAAGCATCTACAAAAGTTGTGGATGGCATATACTCCTCCAGGGGCTCAAGTCTATGAATATATATATATATATATATATATATATATATATATGCATAATAGTTCATCAATATCAGTAGTAATCTAAATGATTTAATAAAGAAATTATGAAAACCGTTCTTAGAATATTTTCATTAATTTTGGTACTTGTACAGTTTAATCAAAACATTAAAAAATGAAAATATCGAAAAAAAAAGTTATAATGTACGTATCCGTTTTGGACTGAGGGTCGGCAAAAAAAAATTTCACTTAATTTGATCGAGTAGATTTTTTTTTTTTTTACAGCAGAAAAAACACGTTTTTATGAGAGCCCCTTGAAGGCAGACATCTTGGATTTTTAAAAAAAATTTTGTTTGGAGTTTAGAAGCGCCACGGGGAGATAACTCCATGTAAATCACCGGCACTTCATCCCCATCTTTAATACTAGCTTTTCTTCCTAAAAATCGAACCTTTGGCTCGGTATCATAACAAATTGTTTTTTCGTTGTAAAAAGAAAAAATACTTGATGAAATTAAGTGAAATTTTTTTTTTTTTTCCCGGAGAACTTCATTCCATAACGGATACATACAATATAACCTTTTTTTTTTTTTTGATATTTTCAGTTTTAAATGTCCTGATTAAACTGTACAAGTACCTTAGTTTTCAAGGGAGGTAATTAAAACATATATATATATATATATATATATATATATATATAAATACAATGGGTTTATATTAAACGTATCTAATGTAAGTTATGTGCATGTAATAAGAATATTTAGAGCAAAATTAAATGACTCACAAATATTGTTACTGTTTTTGGTTCTTGTTTAGAATTCTCTCTATATTAACAAAAATAAAGAAAAATCTCTGTATGTACACACCGTGACATAACGAATCTATCATATTCTAAAAAAATATGTAAGTTGATAAAGCAGTTTTAATTTTATTTAAAAAAAAAAATTATCGATTAATGGGAATTTGTAGGCATTACGACATTAATTTCGCAAGTTTTAATTATTCAGCTATCTCCCGTTTTGTTTTAAACAATGTTTTCAAAATGGCAGGCAGGACAGCTGCTCTTTTGTTACTCATAAAATTTGATTTTTTTTTTAATTTAAAAATAAAACTTTCATCAATTTATCAAATTGATTTTCGGAAGATGATATTTTTGCTTTATCATGGGTACCTACATCATACGGATTTTTGGTTTGTTTTACTATGCACAAAGATTTGAAAAAGTTGTCAAAAAACAAATATATTACAAATAAATGTTATCAAAGGCAAGATAAGTTACTTTTCTACCTAACTGGATATTTTGTTTTTGTTTTTATTTAATGTAACATGTTTATTCAGCTCGAAAAACATACAGTATTTACCGATGTATTGGAAAATTTAAAATGGCGCCCGACTCTCTCTTGAACACGCTAAGTTCGGGAAAATGAGTTAAAAATAAGAAACTATACAAAATACTGTTAGAAACCCACCGAATATATGTCAGCCTATGTCACGGTAACATATTGAGAGAGTATAGTAATACAAACCCCGGATTTTTCTTTATTTTTGGTTATTTTTTTATAGGGGCGGATTCTGGACAAGAACCCTACTTTTTTTTTTAACCAAATGTTATTCACAAAAAGATTTAGTCGTGTTTGGTATTCGTTGTTATCAGAAAGTTTGTGGAGACCTATCCAGCCAATTTCCATGTTTCTAAGGATTTTAAGCTTGTTTTTTGTTTGTTTTTTTTTTTTTTTTTTTAATATAAGGTAAATTCTGGACAAGAACCTCGTTTTCTTTTGCTGCAGTTAAATGAAAAAGAAGGAACCAAAATATGACTCGTTTAACCGCCACAAAGACAAAATGATGAATATAGAATAACAACAAAAAAAAAAAAATTTTTTTTAAAAATGGAACTTTTCTTGCTATCGATAATAACAAGGCTCTTTCGAAACGATCGTGTAATTTTAACGGAACTATTATCTCTTTGAAGAACTCATCAGCGTCAAACACCCATGACATTTGCACGACCCTCACATCGATGATTATTTTCGAAAATAACTCGCGATTTTCTCGTGCTATTTGCCGAATCTTTCGTGGAACTTTTTTCGCCTCAGTTTCCGTTGTTGTAGCTCGAATATCCCCACCATCTGATTTTTACGACTAAGGTTGACGAAGCGAAGTAGGTGGACGACATCGTATGATTTTGCGGTAAACAGAAAAATAGGTCATAGCCAAGATTGCCCCCCCCCCCTTTTTTTTTTTTTTTTTTTACTTCTGTTTTCTACTACCCATTTAGCTGGATAATTAGGCATGATCAAGCGGATAAGAAAGCCATTCTTAATATGTGGAAAGGAGGGGGAGCTTTCATGTTATTTGACAGGAAGACATACTACGACATTTTTGTGTTTATTCTCCTGGTGATGAGTTTTTTGGCTGCTGCAGAAATTATTTACACGTTAAATATTACAACAGATCATATATATTATGGATATTACAACAGATCATATATATTATGGATATTACAACAGATCATATATATTATGGATAACAAAACGGATCTGTAAGTAGTTTACCGAAATTTGAACATGCTGGAGGATCTGTTTTTGCATGAAAAATATTTGGATCTTGGAATATAGCTATACTGTTATTCTTTTATCTCTATCGATCTGTATTTATATGTATATAATAGTAATATCTATCTATCTATCTATCTATATATATATATATAATAGTAATAGCGTCCTTCATTTCATTAAAAATAGAACATCGCTTTTTTTTTTTTTTTTTTTTTTTTTTTTTTTTTTTTTTTTTTTTTTGCTTTTCCTTTTTACTGCCTTTCACCAAAGAGTAAAAAACAAGAAGTGAAATGGTTAAAGATGCGTCCATTTATGGCATGGCCTCTAGCTTTGATAGATGCTATTATGGACGATGATAGTCATATTCTCCCGTTCTTTAAAGTGGAACTGTTCATTGTTATCGGTAAGATAGAGAGGCAGGGATGGAGATATATATATATATATATATATATATATATATATATATATAACTACTACATTTACTCATATAAAATTAATATACGAAAGTATAAATTTATGCGTAAACTATGAGTATTTACTTCAAAAGTGCTCAATACGTAGATAGCTAGTTAGTAAGTTATAAAACATATATGGCGATTAAGCTACACTGAATATTCGGCGTTTCATCCACTCTATGACTCTTCAGGCTTATGCGCATAAGCCTGAAGAGTCCTAGTGGATGAAACGCCGAATATTCAGTGTAGCTTAATCGCCATATATATTTTATAACTTATATATATATATATACCTGTCTCTGTATCTTCTCCACAGTGACACAAATATGTTCGAGTTGACCATGGGTAGTGGTCTATACAAATATTCCAGTCCTAGTCAAATATTTTCACATCAAATTAGCACCTATAGTTAGCATACTACCCGTCAAAAATAACTGAATCATTATTCCAACTCCGGAACAAAATGCTGTCTACTTTCTATTTCGGTTTGAAATCAGATTATGAGATTTGCGCGTCCACTGCACAAGACAAGACCCACATTTGTTCTTGTTTTTATTTATCTGTTGCTTCCCCCCCCCCTCTGCATTCTTCTTCTTGGTGGATTTTCTCTTTAGAAATCTGCGTCTGTAGCCAATATTCCAAAGAAATAATGCAGCGTCATCACTTTTATTTTTAGCCTTTACCATTTTTTGTTAAAGGTTTTTTTTTTGTACTTTCTTCTAATTTCTCTCTTCCTCTTCCAAAAAAAAAAAAAAAAAAAAAAATTCATCTCTTTCACTGAAAGACATTTTAGTTGGATGCTTTTCTGTTTTTCATCTTGCTCATCTCGTAATGTAATTTTCTGCTGCCCTTCAACATTTTTTGTTTGGATGGGGATGCGATGGAAGTGGGGCATAGCACTTTCTGATCCTCAACATGTCGACTTTTTTTTTTTGTTTTCCTCTACATCTAAAGCACTTCATGCCTCAAGTATACCCGCATCTTTTTCTTATATATTTCCACAGTAAGCTTAACCGATATTTGGCTTCCTGATTAAGGCCTCGGAGGAAAAAAAAAAAACTTCCGCTCATTGGATGACTTTTTTTTTGTTGTTTAATAGGAAAACGAAAAGGAGGTAACAAATGGATTAAGTTGTTTTTATATCTGATTTAATTGAAATTCTGAACAATGAAGAGGCATTAGTTCCAACGGATTGTTCCTTTACACCGGATCTGCTGTAAATAGAAATCTCCGAGATATATTGGATTTAATGTCATTCAACGATTTAATCCAGTGTTTGCTTTTATGTGTGTGTGTGTGTGTGTGTGTGTGTGTGTTTTTTTCCTTTATTGTGTGTTTTTTCTCTGTGCGTGTTTTTTTTTTATTGGATTCTTTTTAGGAATTGTCTTCATTATTGTAAGCTTCGTTCATTTCATTAAAAATAGAACATCGCTTTTTTTTTTTTTTAAACTTTTCTTTTTAGGAACCTTTCACCAAAAAGAAAAATACAAGAACTGGAATTCTTAAAGAGGCGTCCATTTATGGCGTGGTTTCCTCATACTTATATATATATATATATATATATAAGGGAAATGTGTTGGTTTTGATCCAACTGATGACACCCAAATTATATATATATATTTTTTTACACTTTGAAATATTTTGGGTACAATGCAATTTTCGAAAATTACATGGTTTGATTGATAATTACCTAAGAAACCACGGGTATTTAGCAATTCAAAAAGAATATTTAATATTTTTCTTAACATTCTTTTTTACACTTCCTCGGGCAACGCCGAGAAACGGATCCTGGTAATATATATATATATATATTAGTTTCCTGTTTTAAAGACGATGGTAAATTGGAAATTAAATGGAAACACGTATGTAAAATACGTTTAGAAAGCCATCCAACTTAAAGAATAAACACTTTAAAAGAATGTTTATCGATATATTTCGGCGAAAACTCGCCTTTATCAAGATTTTTTTTCTCTTACGCCGCATGGTGATACTGTTAGAGGAACAAGTCCGTTTGTTTTTGTTCTGAAAGGAATATTTGATTATTTTCCTGATATAAAGAAATTGTTGAATTGGAAATAATATATATATATATATACATGAAATGAAAATTACAATTGAATTTACCAAAATGATCCAAGATGGTAAAATTAAAGTAAATTATAAATATTAAAGAATTAATATTTATAAAATTATCTCAGCCAGATATAAAAGCTCGATAAAACCAAATAGGAAATAGAGCTTATAATATGAGCAAACAGTTAATAAAATATGTTAAAAAACACTTTGAAATGAGTTAAAAACATATTTAATCTGAAAAGGAAACACTAGATAAATAGATAGTCCTTAATCCGCGGAATTTCGAAGAAATACTCTCCTTCTCATCAGAGGAAATGCGGGATCGGATTTTGCACGCAGAAGTATTTGATGAAACAACAAGTAAGTCAAAGATCTTACTTGAAAACAAAATAAGTTAAGCAAAGGGAATATGGTAAAGAAAAAGGTGATTACACATGAATGGATAGTCTGGTGGAAGATAAAAAATCCAGTGACGGTATATATATATATATATATATATATATTTGTATGTGTGTATATAAGACAGATACAATACCTACACATGCTCTTATAGATCATATATTCGAAATCTGTATAAAACCAGCCAATTTTTCGTATGTCGTTAATAATGTCAGTAGGTAAAAATAAACCTTTACTGAGAAAAAGGTTGATACATTTTTTAACTGAGCAAAAGCGATTTCGAATTCTTAAGAACCTTTATTTTCTTTAAAAAATACTAAAAAAAAAATTGTAACTTTAATGAGAATGTGATTTTTTTTTTTTTTTTTTACTTTTCCGATAAAAATTGAATCTTCTCGGAGCACTTTGCAGGAATTCCAAATTCTGCAGTTAAAAGCCATAAAACATCTTCCACCTTACAATCAACATTTGCAACAAAAAAAAGTCTTTCTGGTATGATACGTTTGCCGATATTTGAATATTCTTAAAGACTAGAGAGTTGCCGCAGACATTAAGTGCTTCGGTTTTGACATGGCGGCCCTCTCATCTCTTATGAATAATTTTTTTTTTTTTTTTTTTTTTCTTTATAGATGTACCCTTACGTCTCTATAATAAATTTGTTTTTGAATGTTGGTTTGTCGGTTTGTCACGCTAAAGTTTTTTTAAAGAGAGACACTAAAACACTCTATCCATCTGTCGGAATGAATCAATGTATCAGGGATATATATTCTCTGATTTATACCAGTACCAGCGGGGATGCCCAGCGTTGCCCGCGTGTTTGGAGGCGTATGTGTTGGGGGGGGGTAGATCAAAATAAAATTAAAAAACGTTGGCCGAGTGTTTGGAGGTTCAAAAGAAAAAAAAAAAAGTTTTGGTAGAAAGGTAGGCTCGAACCTGAAGCCTTGACGCAAAGGTGGAAAAGAAAGGGGGAAAAACCCCTGACACCTAACCCGCTCAGCCACGAGGGGAGAGGAAGTGAAAACTGTCTTAATTTAACGTTTATAAAGTGAAATTGACAGGTGCAAGAATTTAATAAGGTCAAACATCACACGACTTAATTTGGTGCTGCAAGCCAGTGTCTGTGTATTTGCTTGTTTCCCCTGCCAAAATGAATAGCAATTGTCTGATATGACGGTTTTTTTCCCCAGCATTGATCAAACCTTATTTGCTTTCTGGATGTCTCGGCACACTGGGCCGAGAACACAAATTCGTTTTCATAGTTTTGCTTTTTTTATACTGAAAAGCCAAAGACACGCGTGGGCCAATAAATGACGAAAATTGTGCATAAAAGTTGCCCAAATTAAGGAAACATGCAGAGTCGTTTCGTAAATCTTAGATATTATCATCTCGGTAGCATATAAAAAGTTATAAGAACGAGCAAACAAGCTGAGAACCAGCCTGAAAAAAGCCTTTGCCGGACATACAGAAAAAATCCACACACACTAACACACATTTTGCTTTTTATATATATAGATTACAAATTTTTTTTTTTTTGGTCCCCTGACAAAAAGAGAGTGGACCTGTAAATTCACCTTTGTCCGTTCATCTTTTCTTGATAACTACGCCTTGGAATTTTCTGAAAATTTGCACAAACATTAAACATGATATGAGTAAAAAAAGTAACAGAATGGATTTTCAGGGAAAACTCTAGTTACCCTCCCTAGGGGTGCCTTTCGGGTTAAAATGGCTAAAATTAACGCTTGTATGCTTATTAAAAAAAAATTGATGCCTTGGATTTTTATAAAACTTTCTGAAAAGTTTTAATCTAACTGGTTTCTATATAGTTTTGTTTGTCTATACTTCATGATAACTCTTGGGTGTGCCCCAGGGGCTCTTTTAGGGCTATTTTACCATATTTGTCCAAAATTTTTCTGTGTATGTCTATTTAGCAGTTTTGCATGGTGCTGAACTCAAATTTAAATATGTTAAGGTTTTGGGAACTTTTGGGACTAAATGGGGGGGGGCAAATGCTGAACTTAGTTATTTTTTATGCCTAATTCACTGTGTACACATGGAGGACGATGCATGCTTCACTTATTTTTTTTTGTTTTCTTAATTCAGAACAAACGGATTCCACATGCAGTGCTAAAATCATCTGTTTTGTTTTTTTTTTATGAAAAAGAAACATGATTTCAACCAAATCGATAAAATTATGTTTTCATCACTATCAAGTGCTCATATGACCTTCAAACTATACCCCCCCCTGCCAAACTTTTATGAGAAACACTAATCTAGCTGAAAACACTCTCAATAATTTTCCCCACTCTTTATCTGTGCCTAAACCTAAACGTAAATTCCATGAACAAAGTTTCTCCTTTAACTTTGCACGCCTGTGGAATTGTCTTCCATTTGCCTGCTTACCAGCTGACTACAATATGGTTAGGGTTAAGTCTAATGTAAACAAGTTTTTGATGAGCCGTTCCATATAAGTTAAAAAATTTACCGAATTTTCATTACTAACGATTACTATATTGTCCAATTTCTACTGTACACTCTTTAACCCTTATCCTTGAGTGGCCTCTTAATCTTGATTAGTGGTGATGCCTATGTAAAAAAAAAAATCACTATTTTACTAGATCTTTTGCAATCACAAATGCATAATAATGACACACATGAACTGATTAAGAACAAACTAAGATGAATGTACAAAATGTTTAACGATTTTTTTCAATTTTGACCCCATTTTAACCCCTTTTTTAAAATTTTTTTTTTTAATTACATTTTCACCCCAAACAAGGCACATTGCCACTTTGGTGTAGGGGGCTACTATCAGGGGAAACATCTACTGGGGTACTATGTAGGGATTTGGGCAGCGAGATGTTGGTTCACGTTGCACTTGAACTTATGCATGTCAGTACAGTTGGGGAAGCAGTGACCTGGAATGGAATTCCAAAGTCTAGCAGTTCTGGGGAAGAAACTACTGGAGTAGAAAGATCTTTTACATCTAGGGATCTCTACAGTGTGGGGGTAGGATTTTGCAGCTTGTCGGGTCTCTCGAGGGTGTTTACGTCATGGGGGCACAAGTGCTTGCAGTTCATCAGAGCATTCACCATTATAATACTTGTAGAACAGGCAGAGGGATGCAACGTTTCGACGATGGGACAGAGGATGAAGCTTAGATGCCAGTTTAGGGCCTATCAAATTTGCGACTCTCTTTTGAACCCTGTCAAGGAGCGAGAGACTAGTAGCCGATGCACCAGCCCAAATATGACAGCAATACTCCATACATGGGCGAATAGTGGCCTTGTAGAGGTACAGGATACTTTCGGGTGTTAGAAGTTTTCTAGCACGGTAGAGAGAGCCCACCTTCCTCGCAGCGGCCCTGGCAATGCTCTCGATGTAATTGTTCCAGCTCATGTTTCCTGTGAACGTTAGGCCAAGGAGCTTGAGAGACGTACTCTCAGATAAAGAGTCGTTGGCCATTGCTATAGGTGGTAGAGAAGGTTTCTTGTAATTATTGAATGAAACCAATTTTGTCTTGGCGGCATTGAACGTGACCATCCATTTTTGTCCCCATTCCACTACTGATTGGAGGTCATCCTCTAGTGTTTCTGCTATTACTTTATATATATGTTCATTTGTTTTCCTGTCGTGCCTGCTATAGAGTGTGGTGTCATCAGCATATATACCCATCTCAGAGGCAATTTTGTCGGGGAGGTCATTTATGAATATCAGGAACAGCAGAGGTCCAAGGATAGATCCCTGGGGCACTCCCACATTTATATCATATTGTTTAGATGTACGACCGTCGAGGACAACCTGGATTTTTCTCTGATCTAAGAAGGATTTAATTATGTTAAGTATTCTACCAGTGATACCGTATGATCTAATCTTCCTGAGGAGACCCTCATGCCATACCCTGTCAAAAGCCTTAGATATATCTAGAGCTACCGCTCTGCCCTCTCCAGCTTTGTCCAGTGAATGGTATATGCGTTCAGAGATTACAGTGAGGATGTCTGCCGTGGAACGGGCTTGTCTAAATACATATTGTTGGTCGGTCAGAAGTTTAGCATCTGTAAGGTGCTGGACTAGAGCATGGTTAATTAAGGTCTCAAATATTTTGGCAAAAAGTGGGAGGAGGCTAATAGGGCGATAACGTAATGGGTCAGTTCTTTCACCAGAATTCTTGAATACTGGTACCACAGAAGCAGTTTTCCAACAGCCCGGAAAGCAAGATTCATTAAGGCATTTGTTGTAGAGTTTGGAGAGAACTGGAGCTACTTCAGCTGAGCACTTTTTTAATAGCACAGCTGGGATGAGGTCGGGTCCACATGCTTTTGAAGTGTCAAGGTTTTTTATGATAGCATGCACCTGAGCAGGGGGTGATTATTAGATCGTCAAGCGTGGCGTCTGTCCGCATAGGAAATTGAGGTAGGGGGTGGTTTAGAGGGTCCAGTGTGGAGTTTGAGGCAAACCGACTGGCAAGCATGTTAGCCTTCTCGGTTGCTGAGCAAAGAACCTCGTGATTGTTGGTTAGTGGAGGAATTGTTGATTGCCCATTATTTACTACACTGTTGTAGATTATCCAGAAGTCACGAGTTCCTAGTTTTTATGCTTCGATGCGTTTTTTAGTGGTTTCAGTAAATTCCCTCTTAGCTGTCGCTATTTCTTTCTTAACGTTACTTCTAGCTTCTATGTACTTCTGTCTGTTTGAACTGGACTTATGTCGGTTAAACCTGCAGAATACATGCTGCCTTTGGGCAATGGCAGTTGCGCAAGTCGAAGTAAACCATTGGGGAGAGTGGGGCTTGCTATAGAATTTCCGCATGGGAACATGCGCTTCAATTGCAGTTTTGAACCATTCAGTGGTCTCGGTTGCACACCGTTCAGCAGAAAGAGAAAAAATATTTCCCCATGGGGCGTCTCTGATAAGATCTCTGATGGCTTCCCAGTCAGCCTTTTTATAATATCTCATTGTTTTGAGCACTGGCTCTTCAGTTTTGGGTCTAGAGTTTAGGGCGATTTCAACCATAAGCCCTTATTTTTATAACACAGTTGATCTATAAAAGAATATGTTGCTTTTATTTTATGCTGACAAATCTTTTGATTATGAATTGTTACTGGTGTTTTCACGTTTCTGAAAGGCACGTGAGGTGAAGTGCGTGGTTGTGTTGGATGTCTTGCAGTGAAAAAATGTGACAGCCTTTCTCTCTCTCTCTCTCTCTCTGACCGACTGACTGGCTTACTCTTTGTGAGGGTTCATTTATATAGATATTCTTTTCCTATTGGAATGTTTAATATTTCCAATTGTCTATTGTTTCAATCCTTTGAACGATATTCTCTCACATATTTCTGGGTCAAAGTATGCATTCAATTAGACAATGGTGGAAAGTCCCGCATTCTTCATATGGAATCCGTCTGTTTGTGTGCAACCCATTGAATGTTTTCCTTCCTGGGGTTGCCTGCCAATATCCAATAAGTGTTGACGATCACAAATCATAGCGCTATCCTAACTCACTAAGTATCACAGAAATGGTGACAAGCCTGGCTCTCTCTCTCTCTCTCTCTCTCTCTCTCTCTCTCTCTCTCTCTCTCTCTCTCTCTCTCTCTCTCTCTCTGACTGACTGGCTGGCTTTCTCTTTGTGACAGTTTATTTATATAAACATTCTTTTCCTATTGGAATGTTTAATATTTCACATTGTTTCAATTCTTTGACCGATATCCTCTTACATATTTCTGGGTCAAATTAAGCATTCTGTTAGACAATGGTGGAAAGTCCCGGATTCTTCACGTGGAATTAATTTGCATATGCAACCCATCGAATGTTTTTGTTCCCAGGGTTGCCTGCTAATATCCAACATGAGTAGGCAGGAAATAAGTTTCGATGCTGCTGTGGCGGCTCAATCACAGTGATTCATGCAAATACTAAAATGCAAGTGACAAAACACTGTTCATGTATTAGCACTTGCTCTCTATCTCTTGTGACCCTTCTATTCTCTTATGTTTCGTGTATTTCCATTTTTTTTTTACTTGCGTTTACCCCTAACAAAGCATATCGCCACTCGAACATAATATATGAAGATATAAAGACCTTAAAGAAAAAAGATATTTTTCCGAAATTACTACATTCGGCATTAAATAGCCCCAAAAAGGTTGATATGCCATAAAACAACCAAACTAAACATCATTAATAAATATTTGAAGTATTCATATTGGATTCATCGGACTACTGTTCTCATCTTGAGTGTGATTTTCACAACATTCCAACCTCCGACCTTCTTCAGGTGTATCATGTCAAACTTGGAAATTTGGACTGAAATTTCGAGCGGAACCCTTTATTTACTTCATGGGAGTAGCATGTTCTTGTTCTGTCAGAAACATTCCTGAGTTCAACAAGATACACTTGAAGAAGGTTGGAGGTTACATCGACCGAAACATTGTGAAAATCAGACTCAAGATGAGAACAGTAGTCTGAAGAATCCAAATAATATGAATAGCCAATCCTCATCTCAAAAATTCAGAAATATTTGAAGATATAAAAAAAAATTGAAACCTAAACCCTTTTTTTTATTTCTTTTTCAGAAGTACTAGATTCAGTATTAAATGACCCAAAAAGGGTTGATATGCCGTAAAACAAAACAACCAAACCAAACTTCATCAATAAATATTTGAAGATATAAAAAACTTAAAACATAATTTTTTGTTTTTTAAATGACTGGATTCAACATTAAATGGCCCCCAAAAAGGGTTGATATGCCGTAAAACAAAACAAAACCTGAGTGTGAATGATGGATCTGAAAAGAATTGTGCTTCGAATCGCGAGAGAATCAAACAATTGATTCTTGTAGCGTTTAAATATTAATGACCAAGTCAAAAACGTCAGCCGAGTTTCATTGTTTATTTATTTTTTGGCCTCTGAATCGTTCAATCTTGTTTAGTAAACCCAAGAGATCGATTATTTATGCAGTTATCCTCAACACTTCGATCTGATTAATTTTTTCTTTCTTAGTGTGCCTAAAACTAAACCTTTCCAAGAACTGTCCTTCTGAGGAAAACAATGCCACAAGGCTGCTTCCTAGCTGACTATAGCATGGGTGTTTTCAAGTCCAAGGTACACAAATTCTTGTTGAACTATCTTCTTTTAATAATCAAATTCTTATCCGTTTCACCTATCGTCACGAATCCTGAAAGTGTTTCTCACTGGACACCTGAAAAACTCATTAACTCTTGTCCTCGAGTGGCTTTTGATCCATGATAAGCGGTGACTCTTTGGTAAAAAAAATAAAATCAATGAATACCATTATGTAGTTATCTCCCCTCAACACCATCTTCGATTTTATTGCGTTTGTGATTTAAGATTGTTCCCACAGAAGAGATGTTGCGAGCCTGTCTCTGCTTTATAGTTATTTTCATGGCAAAGGCTCGTCTGAGCTCCAATCTATGGTTCGCCCTCACCAAATTTTCACAAAAAAAGCACTCGTTTAGCGGAAACCACTATCAATAATTTCTCCCACGCTTTATCTGTGCCTAAACTTAAACGCCCATTAGCCTCCTCTCTCTTTTCACCAGATTATTTCAGTCTATAAATTAATCAAGCTCTATCCACCACCTGGCAGCTGCTAAACTTTTGTGTGACCAACGCTATGGGTTTAGACAAGCTCGTTTTACTGCAGATATTCTAACTGTAATCTCTGAATGTATTTACAATGTAATGGATAAAGCAGGGGAGGATAGGGCAGTAGCTCTAGATATATCTAAGACTTTTTACAGGGTATGACACAATGGTCTTCTCATGAAAATCAGATCCTATGGTATTACTGGACGAATACTTAATATAATTAAATCCTTCTTAAGTAAGAGAAGAATCCAGGTTGTCCTCAATAGTCATACATCATAACAATATGGTATGTGGGTTTACCTCAGGGGTTGATCCTTGGACCTTTATTATTCCTGATATTCATAAATGATTTCCCTGATAAAATTGTCTCTGAGATGGGTATATTTGCTGATGACACCATGCTTTATAACAGACATGAGGGGAAAACAAATGAACACATATCCAAAGCAATGGCAGAAATCCTGGAGGAAGACCTGCTTTGTGTGGTGGAATGGGGATAAAAATGGATGGTCACATTAAGACTAAGTTCATTTCCTTTAATAACTAAACGAAACTGTCTCAATCACCAATAGCTATGGCTAATGATACATTACCTGAAAATACTTCGTTCAAACTCGTTGGCTTAATGTTCATGAGGAACATGAGTTTGAACAGATACATTGAGTGCATTGCCAAGGCTGACTGCAAAGAAGGTGGGCTCTCTTTACCATGCTAGAAAGTAACTTACACCTGAGAGTATCCTGTACCTTTACAAGGTCACCCTTCGCCGGTGTATGGAGTATTGTTGCCGCGTTTGGGCTGGTGCATCTTCTATTAGTCTCTTCCTCTTAGACAAAGTTCAAAAGAGAGCTGACAACCTAATAGGTTCCACACTATCAGCCAGGCTTCAACCGCTGTCCCATCAACGAAATGCTGCATCCCTCTGCCTGTTTTAGAAGTACTTTAATGGTAGGTACTCCGACGAACTAAAAACCACTCAACGTAAATATCTCCGACAAGCAGCAAAGTCGCACCCCTGCACAGCAGAAATCCCTAGATGTAAGGAAGCCATCAACTCTAATAGTTTCTTCCCTTTGACTTCTAGATTTTGGAATTCCCTTCTGACTGTACTGACATGCAGAAGTTCAAGTGTAATGTAAACAGACATCTTGCTGCTCAACTCCCTACATAGTATCCATGCAAGTTATGTCCCAGATAGTAGCCCCCTACATCAAAGTGGCACTGTGCCTTGTTTGGGTCGAAAATGCAACAATAAAAAAAGAAGTTTTATATAAAAGAAATAAAAAGATGAGTGGAAGCTCCTTGTGAAAATTTAAATATGTTCGGTTTTTGTGGGAGTTTAACAAGGAGTACCTTTTAGTTTTTGTTCATCCCCAAACATATTGGCACTTAGACATAAAGAGGTTACTATTTGGGATTAGTTTTACAAGGGAATATGTAGGGAGTTGAGCAGCAAGATAACTGTTCGTATTTAAACTTCTGCATAGGTTTTATTATAATTACGAGTTATCTTCGATAAGTTTCCAGACTTCTTTCGTACAAGCATTTAAAATTGTCAAAAGTGAAGATTCAGTATGTTATTGCTATGCATATGATATTACTGTCCAATTTCATGATTTCAGGTTCAAATGAACAGCTACAGCAGGAATTGGAATACATCCTACTAAAGCTGATTGTCACAGCTGGTGAAATAAAAAAAAATGTAATCTGGATGTGAGGATACTTTGAAATACTGATATGCAATAAAATTCTGTTTTAAACTTTGAAAAAAATGCCATGGAAACGTATGGAATGCTTCAGACTGCTTTTGGACCATCTTGCATGAATTGAGCATCATTTTTTTGGAGTGGCATAAGAGATTCAAGGAAGGCAGTGAGGGATGAGAGGTGTGAGAAAGTCGGAACTAGAGTTGATTCGCCAAACAAAAGATTTCATAGATAAGGACCATCGTATGTCTATAGACGCAATAAGTGCACAGTTTGATGTCAGTGTGGGAACTGTACACACAATTATTCGTGAGGAGCTGAAGATGTGAAAGAATTGTGCAAAGTTTGTCCCAAGGGTGCTCCGTCCTTGACACAGTTCCTCACCCTCCCTATAGCTCAGACCTTGCTTCCTGTGACTTTTGGTTATTTCCTAAGTTCAAGGAAAACCTTAGAGACTGTCATTATGAGACAATTGAGATGAAAAAGGCTGTTACGAGGTTCATTGATACACTCGCACAAGCCTTCCAGAAGTTGTTGGAATGGTACAACAACAAGTGCATTGCAGCCGGAGAAGATTACTTTGAAGGGGATTAGAGTTTCATTTGTGTACTATCAATAAAAGTGGCCATACGAAAAAAAGTTGAAACTTATTTAAGGTATCTCATATTTCTTGATTAAAATCAAGAAATATGAGATACCTTAAATAAGTTTCGGGGGGCATAAAATTGGTGCAAATATGTTCTGTTTGGGCAGATTTTGCCTCTCTTGGGACAGGTATTTTTTTTTTTTTTTACTTACGCTATAAGCTAACACGGATTTCAAAGATATTGGGTTTCTCCGTATGAACGTTATAGATTTAACTTTATAACTCGGCCAACATCAATAATATTATTCTCTATGAAAAAGTGTTGAAATTGTTGATCAAAAAAATAGAATAATGTTTTGGAATCGTCCAAGCAGATGGCATTAACATTAACGTTGCCATTAGGTGTGGTTCGCTGGAGACGCCGTTGCTTTCGATCAGCACCAACAGCAACCCCCCCCCCAAAAAAAACAAAAAAAAAAAAAAAGAACAAACATGTATAACGGTATCCCATGTCTCTACAAAACCACCATGTTTGTTTCTCTACACATCTGAGCTTGAGAAATATAGTTTTAAATTTATAAATTTAAATGATAAATTTCTCAAGCTGAGATGCTTGAAATAAAATAAATTTTAACTCGAAATGACTCCCATAACTAATGAATACATAAATAATATAGAATAAATAACAGCAGGCTCCTTCAGTCTTTGACAGACTAAGGATACCCACGAAGGGTTGCCTGCGCGTGAAATTTTTGTGGCAGGAGGTGCACAATCTCCAACCACACCCCTCCTGAGTCGAAATTGTTGAATACCAGTGGCAAGTGAAGTACAGGACGACTGGAAACAAATGCCGAGATAAGCGGAGAGCACATACAGCACCTAGAATTCCCAAATGGTCACCCATCTGATACTAATCAGGCTCAACGTTGCTTAACTTCGGTGATCTGACGAGAACCGGTGTGTCAACGTGATTGTGCCGTATATAAATAAATAACCCCAAAAACATTCCTGTTTTTCTCTTTTCATTTGCTATGATCTTGTCTCGCCTCTGAAAACCGAAATGTTAATTTTGCCATGCTTCAAACGATTTATGCAGCTGGTTGTGTCGTCACCATCACCCCCCCCTTAAAAAAAGTGACAGATATACTGGTACATCGACTTCTTGTCTATTTCTATTAGGCAGTGTCTGAAGTACTTTATAGTTAAATATTTAGAGATTCATTAAGAATTGTCTGAAGTACGGGTATCCAATCTGATAGATCATGCACTATCAACTAAACCTCAACCTCTGGCACATCACCGCAATGTTGCATCCTGTACCTGTCTTTTAAGTATTTTATGGAATGTGCTCTGGTGCTCCCTTTATAGAAATACTAGTGTTGGAACGATTAATCAGAATCGGGAGTCTGAGAAATCAGAACTTTTCAAGTATTGGAATCGGGGAAAATTTGTGCCTATTTTCTGATGCCAAAAAAAAACGACTCTTTTACTTGTCTTTTGTTTGAAACTAAATTCTTCACGACTGATAGTAATGATAAAATAATAAATATTTATTGATTTTAAACGATTAGTAGAACTAAAATCTATACATCATCCTCCCGCAAGTGTATTTTTACATTTGACATTGATATATCTATTATATCTATAAAAGTGAACGTGTCTCTCTGTCTGTCTGTCTGTGTGTCTGTCTGTTTGTGTACATTTCCCTATGCAATAACTCTGTCAATTTTTAGTCTATAGACTCGAAATTTGAAATACCGGGTACTGAGATTTGGGAAAATCGATGTGACGGGTGTCAGCCAGAAATTTGGCTGTTAAGGGGTCAAATTTCAACGATTTGACCTTTAAGAACTCTACCAAACTCCTCCGACAATTTTGGGTCTAAACACTTGAAATTTTAGATATAGGTTCCTTGAACCTGGATCTAACTTAATAAAGTGATTTGATCCCGAAACTATAAATTTTAAGGGGTCATAATAGGGGTCAAAGTTTTAAAAAATTAACCATTTTTTTTGTTTTTTTGCTTTTTTTGCACAGCATACACCTCCAAACACCCGAGCAACGCCGGGCACCCCTGCTAGTATATATATATATATATGCACATTGACCATGCGTTTTACATTAAGCGGGGGGAAAAATAACAACTTTATGGTTAAATATTTAGAGATTTATTAAGAATTGGAATCGGGAAAAATATTGGAATCGTCGCATCATTAATACCCCTGATTAATCCTAATCCTAACAGAGGACTATACCAAATTTCAGCTATATCGGCATTGTAGTTTCAGAAAAAATGGAACGGACAAACATTAAGAGAAATATAAAATAGGATATATATATGTGTGTGCGTGCGTGCGTGTGTGCATACATGTATACTGTAAATAAAATAAAACAAAATTTTATATTATTTAGATCCATCGGACTACTCTTCTTTTGAATGTCATTTTCACAACGTTTCAGTCGATGTAACCTCCGGCCTTCTTCAGGTGTATCTTGTCGAAATTGGGAATGTTTCTGTCGAACTCAGGAATTTGGATGAAATTTCTAACAGAACCCTTTATTTACTTTACGTGGGTAGCATGCTCTTGTTCTGTCAGCCATAATTGGATAGAGATTCTAAGTAATTTGCAATTGTATTTTTCGGTCTCCCACACTGAGAATTAAAAAAAAAAAATGAGAAATTAAAAAATTGTGAAAGTGATATTCTCCTAAAGGTGGAAGGTTCAATTCTCAGTGTGGGTGACTGAAAAATACAATTGCGAATCACTTGGGACCTCTAAGTCATGGCTGATGGAATGAGAGCATGCTACCCCTGTGAAGTAAACTTTTCCGTTTAGAATTCTGTCCAAATTCTCAAGTTCGACAGAAACATTCTTGAGCTCAACAAGATATACCTGAAGAAGGCCAGAAGTTACATTGACCGAAATGTCTTGAGAATGACAGTCAAGATGAGAACAGTAGTCCGATGAATTAAATAATATAAATAACAAATCCTCATCTCAAAAATTCAGAAAAAAAATATGCTGAATTTTTAAGCCCCAAACATCATTTTTAATATCTTCTACGAGACTAAAAAGAAAAGGAAATAAAAATTCATCATGAAAGATATACAATGACTGTTAATAATAACAAGGAAGAGGGAATGAACTATTGCTATGTGTCAGCTACACAACAAAATTCCAGCTGTTTATGTAATAAGTCGCAAATTTGGCCCATTTTATAATGCAACATCTAAAAAGTTTTTTTTTTTTTTTTTTTTTTTTTAAGATTTTAAAATTAATCAAATAACCCCCACCCCCGGAATAAATATACAAAAAAAAAATTCAATTTTCTTTTATTTTTGTTTTTAATCTTTTTATTTTTGTTTTTAATCTTTTTATTTTGTTTTTAATCTTTTTATTTTGTTTTTATTTTGTTTTTAATGTTTTTTGTTTTCATTTTGTTTTTAATGTTTTTTGTTTTCAATGTTTTTTGTTTTCATTTTGTTTTCAATGTTTTTTGTTTTCATTTTGTTTTTAATGTTTTTGTTTTCATTTTGTTTTTAATGTTTTTTGTTTTCATTTTGTTTTTAATGTTTTTTGTTTTCATTTTGTTTTTAATGTTTTTTGTTTTCATTTTGTTTTTAATGTTTTTTGTTTTTACTTTGTTTTTAATGTTTTTTGTTTTTACTTTGTTTTTAATGTTTTTTGTTTTTACTTTGTTTTTAATGTTTTTTGTTTTCATTTTGTTTTTAATGTTTTTATTTTGTGTCTTTTCTTGCAGGATGTTTACCAGCACCATCTTCGATTCATGAGGTTTTGAGTCGCAAAGTTGAAAACGACATTGTAGAGTTCTGGTACTACATGCGGTTCTCTCTGAAAAGCATTCGGGACTTGTCTGTTGGCAATACGATGCTTGTCAACAGGGTCGACGAGATCCTCAGTGACGGATTAGACTACAAAAGGTATTTTGATAGTTTTAATGCATCGCATTAAAAAAAATTTTTCCTTTTTTTGTTTTGGCTTGAAAATCACCTTCCTTTTCTTAAAAAAAAAATCACCTTCCTTTTCTTAAAAAAAAATCACCTTCCTTTTCTTAAAAAAAAAATCACCTTCCTTTTCTTAAAAAAAAATCACCTTCCTTTTCTTAAAAAAAAATCACCTTCCTTTTCTTAAAAAAAAAATCACCTTCCTTTTCTTAAAAAATCACCTTCCTTTTCTTAAAAAAAAAAATCACCTTCCTTTTCTTAAAAAAAAAAATCACCTTCCTTTTCTTAAAAAAAAAATCACCTTCCTTTTCTTAAAAAAAAAATTACCTTCCTTTTCTTAAAAAAAAAATTACCTTCCTTTTCTTAAAAAAAAAATTACCTTCCTTTTCTTAAAAAAAAAATTACCTTCCTTTTCTTAAAAAAAAAAATTACCTTCCTTTTCTTAAAAAAAAAATCACCTTCCTTTTCTTAAAAAAAAAAAAAAATAATGTATCCATTACTGTTTTCATCTTAAGTTTCATTTTCACAACGTTTCGGCCGATGTAACCTCTGATGTTCGTCAGGGGTATCTTCTCAAACTCTGCTGAAATTTTAAATCTGCACAATCAATTAGTATCAACATTAAGTACAACTTTTTTCATCCTCTTGGCTTAAGGTTAGAATCAATTATCACACTTCCAGTCTTCGTGTTAAGAATGGCTTTCATAATTTTCTTCAAGTCTCTAACTTCATTAATTGTCATTTTATATTACGTTTCCGAATTTTTGAGATGAGGATTGGTTATTCCAGTCATTTGGATTCTTCGGACTACTGTTCTCATCTTGGGTGTTATTTTCACAATGTTTTCGTCGCTGTAACCTCCGACCTTCTTCAGGTTTATCTTGTCGAACTCAGGAATTTGGACAGAATTTCGAACGGAACTATTTACTTCATGGAGGTAGCGTGCTCTTGTTCTGTCAGTCATGAAGTCCTAAATAATTTGCAATTGTATTTTGAGTGTCAACTGCACTGATTAAACCTTTAACCTTCAGAAGAATGACCCTGACGTAGTGGATAAAGTACTTGATAAAATTCAATTGTAAGTTACACTCTTTTCTCCTTTATTTCATTGCTTGATATCGCTGGAAAAATGATTGGATCATTCTACCACTCCAATGCAATCCTCTATCTGTATAAGAGCCAAGTATGCCCTAAAATGGAGTAATGTTGCTACATTTGGGCAGGAGCTTCCCTATCTAGCCTTAATACAGATCAAAAACGGCTTTGAAACTTAGTAGGGGATGCCCTTTTCTCTTCCCTGCAACCTCTTTCCCCACAGAAGAGACGTTGCGAGCCTGTCTATGCTCTATCATTATTTTCATGGCAAGTGCTCGTCTGAGCTCCAATCCATCATCCCCCTTTGCCAAACTTTCACAGAAAACTCAATTAGCTACAACCACTATATATGATTTCCCCCACACTTCCTATCTATGCCTAAATCTTAACGCAGATTCCATAAAAAAAACCTTCTTTTCCAGAACTGCTCGTTGGTGGAACACTGTTCCACTGGCCTGCTTCCTGGTTGAATACAACATAGTAGTCTTCAAATCCAATGTAAACAAGTTCTTGTTGAGACATCCCCATAAATAATCAAATTCTACCTGATTTACACCATTAACGATAACTACACTACAATCTTACATTCAATAACCCTTATCCTTGAGTAGCCTTCGCGCCTTGATAAGTGGTGATTCCCAAGTAAAAAAAAAAAAAAAAAAAAAAAGAATATGACGCACTTTGTGTGTGTATGAGTTTATTCTTTATGGACTTTGAAACGGCTTGGCCGATTTAAAAAAAAAAAAAATACTTTCACACAAATGTATTTCATGTGTATGGAAATGTTCTTAGGTAGGTTTTGTATCGGAATGCCTCCAATAAGTATAAAAAATTGATAATCGAAAAATCTGATTAAAAGGGAACAGTCTGATTTTGAATTAAGTTAACACCTACATATAGCCTAACATCACAAGTGCATTTAAAAAATTTTAGCACCACACAAGTAGATGGACATGGTGCATAAAATCAGCAATAGAGTTTTTGATATAGCAGGGCCGTGTTCGAAATGAATGTTTCTGTGTAGAGCACAATTTAACCGTAATACTTAACTTTTGCATTTTAAACTTTAATTCAAGCCATTATATATAAAAAATAATTTTATAAACTCAACAGTAGGTTCTCTACAGTGCAATGTAGACTACAATTTAGACTAGACTTTAGAATTCCCTCTAAGATCTCTGCATCCCTGACTGTACTGATATTCAGAAGTTCAAGTGAAATGTGAAAATCTCGCTTCCCAACTCCCTACATAGCATCCCAGCAAATCTCATCCCTGTTAGTAGCCCTTTACGACTCTGGTTTTTAAAAAATTGTCTGGTCAAACCCGTCTGCATTCCCTGGTTAGGGCACCTCAGATAGTAAGCAATAAATTTACTCCATCCAAAAGATGTGTGGCAAGGCCTGAGAGAGTGGATCATCTAGATTATACCCAGAACGAATGCCTCAGCCTTATAGATATAAGACCACCGAAATGACCTAATTTTTCTTGGACTCTCAAGATCAGAAACTTTGGCATGTGTCTTTGATTGCGATCCGACACCGAATGAATGGCGTGGAGCGATGATTTTGTAGGTTATCATCAGGTCGCAAGCTGAAGAAGTATGTGGTGTACTCCCCCGCCATTATCACCATGCACACAAAAGCAAAAACCAAAAAAAGCAAACCAACAGCAGCACACTGGCGATGAGAAATGGACTTTTGGAAATACTTTGTTCAAATTTTCAAAAGTTGAGATTATTTTTCTGCAATCAATTTGTTGCAATTGCTGATATGATTGTGAAGAATTTTCATCTCAGATTCTCGACAGACGCAGAAACGAAATGAAGAAAATAGGGCAATTATTTTGGAATTGCAAAATCAAAATGTGAAATCTTGGCAAGACTATTCTGTCCCTCTCACGAACATTTCTCTCGCTTCCTACATCGCCTCCTTTATCTTTCTTTCTCTAACGCCCCCCCCTCTCTCTCTATCTCTACCCCCCTCTCTCTCTATCTCTACCCCCCTCTCTCTCTATCTCTACCCCCCTCTCTCTCTCTATCTCTATCCCTCTTCTCTCTCTATCGATCCCCCCTCTCTCTCTATCCCTCTTCTCTCTCTATCGATCCCCTCTCTCTCTCTCTCTCTCTCTGTATATATCTATAAAAGTGAACGTGTCTGTGTATCTGTCTGTCTGTGTACATTTCCCTACAGACTCGAAACTTGATATACAGGGTACTGAGATTTGGGAAAATCGATGTGATCGGTTTTCGGCCAGAAATTTGGCGATTAAGCGATCAAAGTTCAACGATTTGACCTTTGAGAACTCTACCAAACTCCGACAATTTTCGGTCTAAACACTTGAAATTTTAGATGTAGGTTCATTGGACATGGATCTAACTTTATAACTTGATTTGAGCCCAAAACAATAAATTGTAAGGGGTCATAATAAGGGTCAAAGTTTTAAAAAATTGACCGGTTTTAAAAGAAATTTTTTTTGCTCAACATACACCTCCAAATATCCAGGCAACACCGGGCACCTATGCTAGTATATATATATATATATATATATATATATATATATATATATATATATATATATATATATATATATATATATATATATATATATATATATATATATAATCTTAGCTCTATATAACGCTTGTTCTCTGTCGTCTGCTCCCCCATTTGCTTCTTGCTTTTATTCCCTTCAGTAAGGAATTAACGTAGATCATTTTTCAATTTCTTATTCTTAACCCAAAAATAAATTCCAAATATTTGTTCTCATGACCAACGGCTCTTTTTTTTTCTTCTTTGTTCCATCGTCTTACTTGGATGGTGGGAGTGGAGAGTAAAAAAAAAAACAACAAAAAAAAACAAACAAACCTTGGAGATTTGAAAGTCAAAAAGCCATTGTTAAATTATCTTCTATTCAAAACTCTCCTTGCATTTTTTTTTTTTTTTTTTTTTTTTTTCTTGCGATTTAGTCCAAACTCAGTTGGAGGTGGGGGGGGGCGAGTTTCTTTTTAAAATCGGAAATACAGTTTCTCTTGACTTTTATATATATATATATATATATATATGCGTGCGTGTAATGTGCACACACAATCTGGAATCGCATTATTCTTGATTGTGAACTTTTCTTTATTGTCTCTTTAATATTTGCTGACTTCAAGAAACTAAGCTCATTATTTTTCATTCTTCACTGTATTTGCAACCATGTTCAGAGATCTATGTATATGTACGTGTCTGCACATATGTCTTTGTGTGTATATATCTTTGTATGTCTATATCTATGTATATGTATTTATATGTTTTTGTCTTTATATGTATAATGAATGTATAATGTCTTTATATGTAGACTAGCAGGCCACCTGGCATTGCCCGGTCGTAAAATACGCTTAAATATGATATTTTGATTAATGCAGATTTCGTAATAATTATTATATTGGATCCAATATATAGAAATTAGTGGGGGTACCCGGCGTTATCTGGGTGTTTGGAGGTAAAAAAAAAAAAAAAATTGAAAAAAGTGTTAGTTGTCAGGCAGGCTCGAACCCGTGACGCGAAGGTGGAAAAGAAAGTGAAAGAAACCGTGACATCTTACCGCTACGCTACGAGGCCATAGGAAGTGAAAAACGTTCAAATTTAATGACTTGCGGAGTGAATGAGTTCACGCAGGTGCAAAAATGAAGGTTGGCTGAAGGCCAGTTCAGCTTTCTGCCGTTTCATTTATTTGTTTCCCCATGATGTTGGGGAAAACTAGCTCCCCAGAAAAAGGTTGTCCAAATGAATAGCAATTGTCTGATATGAGGGGTTTCCCCCCCCACATTGATCAAAGCTAATTGCATTCTGGACGTTCCTGGCAGAAAAGCCGGGAAGCTGCTTTCGATTTTGATTAGTTTCGTGTTTATACGAAAAATACAAACAGACACGCGAGAGGATGGAATAGCGCGAATTTTATAAAAGTCGATCAAAATAAATCTCACTTTAGCACCCTCTTTGTTTTGAAGGTATTTGTTCTTCAGACCGAAGGCAAACATTTTGGTGGGAGAAGTGTTCTGTGCGTCAGCAGCAGCTCTGGTTGAATCCATATAGTCGCTCAGTCGTCGATGTTGTTGACGGTCACTGACTTTCTCCAGAGGACGCTTTACCTTCAGTACATAGGTGTGACGTTGGAGCAGTACCTTCTCATCAAATGACGTTGGATGAAATGAGCACTGAACGATTCTTGTTTTGTTGCTGCTGAAAATCTTTGAACACAACTTTGATGTCAGAGAAGTTTATCGCTAGGTGGGACCTCTAGCTTGGATGAGACCTGTTTCACAACTTCATCGAAGTCTGGTTCTTTGTCGAATCAAGATCTCTTGCAGTTCTTGAAAATCTCAAGGAGAGAAATGTTTGCCACGTCATTGATTATGATTGTGCATTTAAAATAAAATTTGAGATGTTGAAAAATTGAAAAATGGAAATATTTAATTATAATGGATAAATTTTGAAAAAAATCAAGAATTTTTTTTCTGGTTTACAACCAATATTTGACTGAAAATAGCTTAAAAAAGGGTAAAAATTAGGATTTTCCAGAAAACAATGCATATTATGGTTTTATGATGCCAGATTTGGATTCTGCGCCTCCCAAAACATCGGAAAAGTGGTCTGGATTATGAAATTTGAGCAAGAATGACAAGAATTATCTGGATTTATGGTTTAAATGATCATTGTAGATTGTCCAAAATTATGGAAAAACGGGCAAGTTCAAATGTTTCCAGTATGTTAGAATTAGTTCCTCAGAGTGATTTTTTTTTTTTTTTCACTCAATTGGATTATGCCTTTCTAGCCTAGATTCTTATTTCTGAAGGATGAGAAATTTCATCTCGGGATTTTTTTGCAATCTTTCGTTAAAATGTATCGGCCAGGGGCAAATTTTGGGCATTTTTTAATGAAAAAAATGCTAATTTTTGTGGTAAATTTTGTGAAAAAATCTATAAAAAAAAAAAAAAACAGGTCAAAAACTTGTTCATATGTTCCATTTTTTATAATGAAGTAAATTTAGGGCCTTTGACATTATCTTAAGGGGTTTACAGGACATATTTAGGGGTTTCTGGAAGAAATTTTAGGCAATTCTTCAGGTGTACCCAAATTTACTCCTTGGTAAAATCACTGTAGTCACAATTTTGCAAAAATTAAAAATTTGTGAACTTCAAATGGGCACATCTTGAGAAATAATTGGCGTTAGAAGACGAGTCCAATTTTTGAAACCTCAGACTGAGCTATTCAAATATATAGGAAGTTGCTAAAAATCCATATGTCCGCCTGCCAGCCCACTGTGTGGAGGTTGAATGTTCAATCCTTGATGCAGGCATGACTCAAAATACAATTTTCTAAAATTTGACAAGTTTTAATTATCTGAAATTAACTCCCGTTTTCTTTTAGACTGGTTTCAATATAGCGTCATGAGATCATCTCTCATAGTTTAGCTAGGAAATTTGATTTTCTAATTCAAAAATAAAACTATTTGATCAATTTACATGATTTTTGGTGTGTGTTATTTTCTTTCTGTCACTGATATGTACACCATACAGATTTTTTTTTTCTAATTTTAAGAGGAATTCTAGACGTGGATTTAAAACAATATTTAATTTTCTTTTTTTTAATTGTTTTAAAAAATTTTTTGTTGTAAATTTGTGATTCTTGTGATTAAAAGTGCTCAGTAATTTAAGACGAGGGAACATTTTTTTTAGTTTAGACCATCTACAATATCACGTGATGAAAATTTTCTAAAGTCCAAAATTTTGTATTGCTCAATGAGCAAACTATAGAATGTGTGTGTGTGTGTGTGTGTGTGTGTCGGCACTAATCCTGTTTGGGTTTAACCAGCTTCCTCCTAAGGATAAAGTTCCATGGGAGTATGAAATTCACAAATTCAGTCGTTAGGTTTTTGCTACTCTTGCAGGGAGATGTCGAAGTTCTCCTCTATACAGCGTCTGGAATTGCCAAATTGGTCACCCATTTTGGTAATGACCAAGCTCAATGTTGCTTAACTTTGGTGATCTGATGGGAACCAGTGTGTCAACGTAACTATGCTGTATATAAAAATATAAACTATGGAATACGGACACACAACCAACTTCAATGCGAAAAAAAAAAACACATCAGTCGACAATTTTTTTAGAAATATTTTAGAATATCAAATTTTTATTTAATCCCATAATACTCATCATGTGATCAATTTATTAAATGACGAAAATCCAAAAGTCGGAGAAATCAAAATTGTATGAGAACAATCTATCAATTTGAGAAAATTCAATCAAAAATTAAAATGTTTTATAAATATATAAGCGCACTTTGTGTCGTGAAAATCCGCTCAAAATCTTAAGTTTTATTTATATATCTATAAAAGTGAGAATGTGGGTGTGTGAGGATACTTCTCAACCTATATACTCGACGAATTTTTAACTTGAAATTTGGTATATAACGTATTCAGACATGTAAAAAACTTTTTAATCAGTTTTCATCCTGGGTCTAAGTCTTTTCCTGATTTACATCAATGATCTTCCAAATAACATCCTAAGATACTTTCGTTGACATTTATGCTGACGGCACTACATTCTATGGGAGCACATCAAAGGCCGTAAATGACAAAGTTCTCTCTGACTCTCTCTCTTTCTTCTGATCGTGAGCACGTGGTACAATGGGGAAAATGGTGGCTGATTACTTTTGCATCTAAAACCAAGCTCCTATCTTTACATCATCACAGCTCTGATCCTCATCTGGCATTAATTGTAATGAATGAATCTTGTCTTGGGGAGGCCCCATGTTTTGACAAGCTTTTGAGCTTGACATTTACTCCTGATCTAAAATGTAACACATACATCAAATCTAAAATGAAACACATACATCAAATCCGTTGCCAAGGCTGCTGGAAAAATGGTGGGATCCTTCTACCGCTCCAGTAAATATCTCACTGCTGATGCAATTCTCTACCTATATAAAAGCCAAGTATGCCCAATGATGGAGTACTATTGCCACATCTGGGCAAGAGCTACTAGAAGCAGCTTATCCTGCCTAGACAGAGTTCAAAATAGACTTCGTAGCTTAGTGGGGGTGGGGGGTTCTCTTCCCTGCAACCTTTTTCCCATAGAAGTGACGTTGCAAGCCTGTCTTTGTTTTATCGTTATTTCCATGGCAAGTACTTGTCTGAGCTTCAATCTATGTTTCCCCCTTCTCCAAACTTTCACAAAAAAACACTCATCTAGCCAAAATTACTATTAATTTCCCACACTCTTTATCTGTGCCTAAACCTAAGTGCAGATTCCATGAACAAAGCTTCCTTCTTAGAACTGCACACTTGTTGAACTCTCTTCCATTTGCCTGCTTTCCAGCTGACTACAATTTGATTGTCTTCAAATCCAATGTAAACAAATTTTTGATGAACCATCCCTCTAAGTAATCCAATTTACAAAATTTTCACTATTTATGATTACTATAATCCCATAACTAATGTATACTGATTAACCCTTATCCTCGAGTGGCCTCCGGGCCTTCATAAGTGGTGACTCCTTTGTAAAAAAAAAAAAAAATTCCCGATTCCAATACAATTACTGATTCCGAGATATGTGTACAAAGGTCAAGTTAAACTGTTGTCGACCAGTGTGTGTGTGTGTGTGTGTGTGTTTATAGATTTTTTGCATTGAAGTTGGTGCAATTATCGATTCTGTTTTAAATTCCCAATTCTGATACAATTATTTATTCTGATTCTTTTAAAATTCGTAAATATTTAGCTTTAGATTTGCTTTTCTTTAGATTACTGTAAAAACAATGTGATATATTTTTGTGAATGTAAAAATACACTTGTGCAGGTGATCTATACATTTTAATTTTGTTTGTAGCTTAAAACTAATAAACATTTACCACTTTATCTTTAGTAGACGTAATAGAAAATTAAGTCTTAAACAAAAACAAACCAAATAATAATAAACAACTAGAAGATTCATTTTTGGCATTGGAAAGTAGACACAATTTTCTCCAATTCCGATACGTTAGAAAGTTTGGATTTTCTCAATTTCCAATTCCGATTAATGCAAATTAGTGTCAGCTATATAAAAAAAACAAAAAAACTACCCTGATATTCAATCTCGTTGCCAGACACATTCTTCCAGCATTTCAAAAATAACACTGCAGATAACATTACACAGACTATTCATTCACTTTTTTTTCAATTTAACATTAAAAAAAAAGTTAAAATACTGACGAAGGAGTTTAACTCTGATATATATATATTATGGCTATGTAAAGACTAAATTTAAAGTTCTTCGAAAACATTATTTATTTTAGATCGTGAAATTAAAAAATAAAAATGAATATGTCAGCTGACTGGTTTCGAAGCTCGCTCAACAGAGCTAAAATCGAGCTTAATTACGTTTTAAAAAGAAAAGGGGGGTAACAATGAATCGGAGATTAAAAAGTAGGGGGAGATATATATATATATATATATATAAAAAGGGGGGGATTAATTATTAAATAGAAACTAGATTAAGCCCTATATATATATATATATATATATATATATATATATATATATATATATATATATATATATATATATATTTTAAACAAGTAATACTTTATTTTTTTTATGTTGTAATTTGGCTTCAAACGTATTTTATACGTATTTCTTTAAAAAATCAAATTCGGTCAACGCTTCTAACATGGGGGGGGGGGACTACCCTGATGTAAAAGTTCTTTACTTTTTCTTTCTCCGATTCCTGCACCTGATTGGCCAAACAGATGTTCTGTCGCTTGTGTGAGTAGTGTCTTCTACTACACTCAGATGCCCCAGTACTGGAAATTGCTGCCACAACCTTTGCCAGTAATGTTCTGCGTTTGTACCGATTGGCTATATGAGTCTTTCGACGATAAGTAGTTCGCACTAAATGAGTTTCTGTCTGTACCGAAATAAGTTTAAGAATTTTCAGTCTGGCGCGTGATTTATAGAATAATTGTTTTTGTTTGCCTTGCGCGTTCTTCTTGATAGCGGTCAGGGTGGAAAGTTCCAAGGATTTACTAATGAAATTTCACGGACGCGGCCATTAAAAGCTGGGGCCATTTTCTCCACTTTGTTGATTTCGTATTGTGTAATTCCGACGACGACGAAAGAGATTGAGTTCCATCACTCAATCTTTGAATCAATAATACTCCCCCACCCACAGCAACGCCTCTCATCCCACCCCCTGATCACTTCTTTGTTCTTTTTGTCGGCATTATGGGAAGCAACTTGGATTTCAAAAGAGCTGCTCACCATGTGTGATATTTCTGTTTGGGTTTTAGATGCGTCTTTGTATCTTTATAAAAGGCTCCGTCCGTCTGTTTTTTTTTTTTAATTTTTATTTATTTTTTTTATACTCACATTCACACCAAACAAAGCGTATCGTCACTTGAACGTAAGGGGATACTATTTGGGACCATGCCTAGGAAAGATTAACAAGATGCTGGTTTACGTTGCATTTAAACTTCTGCATATCAGTACAGTCAGGGAAGCGGGTAGCAAGAAGGGAATTCCAAAGTCTAGCTGTTCAAGGGAAGAAACTATTAGAGTAGAAATCATTCTGACATTTAGAGACCTCAACAGTGAAGGGGTGTGATTTTGTTACTAAGCTGGGTTTATTGGGGATATGTACAGTGAGGGAGCACAAGTTCAACGAATTCATCGGAGCACATTCGATTAAAATATTTGTAAAATAGGCACAGAGATGCAGCATTGTGGCGATGGGACAGGGGTTGGAGCTTAGTTGACAAATTGTGACCTATTATGTTGGAGATCCTTTTTTGGACCCTATCCAGGAGGGAGAAACTAGTGGGAAATGCAGCAGCTATTATATCATTATTATTATAGCTATTACCTTATGCATGCATATTCATAATGCCGTCATTCGACCTTCACCTGGCAGATTCCATTTTTGTTAAAATTTTCATACTTTTGCACCGATTTTCCCTGACACAAATAAAATGTTTCGCATGGGTTTGAATACCCTATATATTAAGTTCCATGTCTGTAGACCAAAAACTGACAAGAGTTTGATAGGCAAAATTTTTTAAACAAAATATATATACACATACATAAATGTATATAGAAAGAGGTTTGCATTTACTATAATCTTTTTACGCAAATATTACGCAAGTATAAATCATGTAGAATATCTATATATTAATACGATAGCGTGTGTCACGCTTGCATCTGGGTCGTTTAATTGCTATGTTCTTCTATTTCTTGTCATAAACGATTTTATCAAGAATTCTTCATAAGTTTTGGTTTCTGTTTCAACTGTAGCTGATGGCACTTAAATCAATCTTTTTTTTTTATAAATAATTTTTTCAAGAATTCTTCATAAGTTTTGGTTTCGGTTATGGCTAAAGGAACTCAAGTTATATATATATATATATATATATATATATATATATATATATATATATATATATATATATATTGTGACTCAAGTTATATATATATTGTAATTCAATGAATTTCAAAAAACTCTCATTGAAATGAAATGAAGTGGTTGAGTTTCATATCTAAGAATTTTTATTATTCTAAGCAAGGCAAAGAATGCTTTAGAAAATTAATCTCCTTAACCTATAGGGTTTCAATGTCTACCATCTCATCAGACGAGAGAAAATATTAGCAAATACTTAAAGGTATGCACCCTATTTGCTAAAGTCAGTGAGACAAGGAAGGTCAAAGTCAAAATAATAAATTTATCAGAAGTCCTGTAGCAGGAGGATTTGCAGAAAAATTTATTTGCTCTATCTTGCATATCGAGCACTTCTTGTTTAGATGGGATGACTTATAGAATATTACTGCCAGTAATATTTTGTAAACTTTACAATCTCACGTTTCCATAACAACTGATTGTTAAATAAAAACTATTCTGAAGTATATATATATATATATATATATATATATATATATAAAAGTGAACCTGTGTGTCTGTGTACATTTCCCTACGCAATAACTCTGTCAATTTTTAGTCTATAGACTCGAAATTTGAAATACCGGGTACTGAGATTTGGGAAAATCGATGTGACGGGTGTCAGCCAGAAATTTGGCTGTTAAGGGGTTAAATTTCAACGATTTGACCTTTAAGAACTCTACCAAACTCCTCCAACAATTTTGGGTCTAGACACTTGAAATTTTAGATATAGGTTCCTTGAACATGGATCTAACTTAATAAAGTGATTTGAGCCCGAAACAATAAATTTTAAGGGGTCATAATAGGGGTTAAAGTTTTAAAAAATTAACAATTTTTTTTTTTTTTTTGCTTTTTTTGCACAGCATACACCTCCAAACACCCGAGCAAGGGGTCAAAGTTCAACGATTTGACCTTTGAGAATTCTACCAAACTCCTCCGCCAATTGTGGGTCTAAACACTTGAAATTTTAGATATAGGTTCCTTGGACATGGATATAACTTAATAACTTGATTTGAGTCCAAAACAATAAATGTTAAGGGGACATAATAGGGGTCAAAGTTTAAAAAAATTGACCGCTTTTTCTTTTTTTTTTTCTCAACATACACCTCCAAACACCCGGGCAACGCCGGGCTGAAATGCTAGTATATATATATACTTCTATGATAACCCCTTCATCAGATTGATCTGCCCATCTAGCTCTGACTTAGGAGCTGTAAGCAAAAATATCTTAGATAGAATCATCCCTTCCATTAAAGAAAAAGTAGGTTTCTCTCTTTGGCTGAATTCAGATTCCGTAATTAATTGGCTTGTTTCCCTTGAAAATAAACACCTCCTTAACTTCATAACATTTGACATCCAAAATTATTATCAATCAATTTCTCCGATCCTTTTAAATAAGGCTCTTATCTTTGCTAAAAGAAATTCTGACTTAACTAATTTAGAAATAAAATTGATTCTCCTAGCGAGAAAGTCCCTTATACAATTTAACAATAAGCTTTGGACTAGAAAGGATACCCCTGATAATTTTGACATCTTGATGGGTGCTTCTGACTCTGCAGAAGTTACAGATTTAGTGGGACTCTTCTTACTGAAAGAACTTAAATACCACTTTAAACATATCCAAGGGGGTCTTTATAGAGACGATGCCCTTTTTACAACAGCCAGGCCAAGAGAGTATAACAAAACTATTAAAAAATTACATAACTTCTTCAATAACTTTGGCCTTTCTATAATTATGGAACCAAACAAAAAAACTTCAAATTTTCTAGATGTTACACTTAATCTTAACACCGAAACTCATAGCCCCTATCATACACCTAATCTTACGCTTTTATACGTCCATAAATCTTCTAACCACCCCAACTCAATTATAAAATCTATAGTACCATCCGTCTCTAGAAGAATTTCTGCTCTTTCTGCTGATAAAAAACTTTTAATCAAAATGCTACTTTATTCAATAATGCTTTATGGAACTCAGGATACAAGGAAAAGATTAAATACAACAATTATGCTTCTCCTTCAGGCCGCCTTAAATCTGTAATTACACACAATATGACTCGTAGGAAACCAGTTCAAATAACAAGATCTGCCACTATCTATAACAATGAACCAGTCTATATTTATAATCCAAACCAAAATACTAATCGCAATGCCTCTAACCCACCTAGTCGCATCAGGAGAAAGAAAAATATTTGGTTTAATCCTCCATTTAGCCTAAATGTCAAAACTAATATACCTAAGGAATTCTTCAACATTGTACAAAACTCTTTCAAATACCCACACAGATATAGTTCTATTCTCAATAAAAATTGAATCTGGATTTCTTATTCAACAATGCCTAATTTAGCACAAAGAATCTTAACATCTAATAACAAAAAAATTAAATCAGCCCAAAAAATCCCTTTCCCAATTAAACCCAAAACTAACTGTAATTGTAATAACAAACATCTTTGCCCACTCAATAATGATTGTATCCATAAAGATGTTATATATTCTTGCACTATTACTGAGATCCCACGCAATCCTCCCATAACAGACACTAATATTTCGTCTTCAAGTTATTCTTCTTCCCATCCTCCATCTGATATAGTTACTAATTCAATACACCATTCGAGCAGCCCTTCCATTTACAATCATACAACTAGTAATAATGATGATAATAATATTAATGAGAATAATAATATTTCTCCTAACAGCCATCCTAACACTAACAACACTCATTATCCCCTCCAAAATAATCCTCATACAGACATTGTCCCACCATTTGTTGAACACTATGAACAAAATTCAAACTATTTAACTAATACAAATCAGCAAATTAATATTAATACCAGACCTCGAGCTTTTAATAAAGTAAATATATTAGCGCTACTTCAACATTAATTAAGAAAAGAATATCAAACCACATTTCTTCTTTTAACAACCATAATTCTAATAATAACCAAGGAACTTCTCTAACCACTTTAATTAAAAAACTTAACTCTAACAATACTCCCTTCTCAGTCAAATGGACTATTATAAAAAAAGTTAAGTCTTATACTCCAGGCTCTAAGTCATGTCGCCTCTGTACAACCAAAGCTATAACTATAATTACTTCCCCTCAAAGTAACAATATAATAAATTCTAAAAATGAACTGATCTCTTTCTGTAAACATAAGTCCAAATTTAATTATGGCAATTTTGAAATTACATAGTTATTACTTTTACCTTTTATATAGATATAAAATATTTTTTCTTTAACTTTTTCGTTTTTCGACATACTTCTTAATACTTTATAATTTAATAATCCTTTATTTTAATTCTTTATCTCTTCTTTGCATGGCCGGTTTTTTATCTGCATTTTCTGTTTTATTCTTTAAACTTTCCTATCTATCTAATATATCAATCTACCCACACTTTCATATCTTGTATGTATATTTACTTAAATTTTACTATATGAATTTACTTACTATTATTATTTTTTTTTTCTGAAATTGCAGATACCGGCCATCTTCTCTCCTTAAATAATTTTTATTTTTTATCTTTATTCTTTTCTTATTTTATTTGATTTTATTTTATATTATATGTTATATTTTATTTTTATTATATTTTTTTAATTTATTCTTTATTTTCTATTTATTTATTATATATTTATTTATTTTCTTTTCCTTTTTTATTTTTTATTTTCCTTTTAGTGTCGTTTAACAACTGTTGCTGACATTTTTTTTAAGTGATAACCTGTACATTTCAGTTGACCTATATTATTTTGCCCTATATATATTTTTGCGCCTTTAACATTTCCTGTCTGGGTCGTTTTGACTTTTGTTTCCCTTTATTTTATATTTAACTTTATCATTTTTTTTTCTCTCCTTTTTCTTCCTAGATCTTTTTTATTTATAGTTATGTCTCGGAAGTAGAGTGAAAAGCACATCTTATTTTTCTTTTATTAATATTATTTTTTTTCCTTGTACACATTTTTGTGAATTATTCCATGGATTTCTGCCTTTGGATTATTATGAACCATTTTCTTCCAATTATGGGATTTCCTTGGATTTTACTTGTACAAATGGAAATTCTTTTAACTTTCTTGAAGTTTTACATTTGGATTTTACCGTCACTGGATTTTTTATCTTCCACCAGACTATCCATTCATGTGTAATCACCTTTTTCTTCACCATATTCCCTCTGCTTAACTTATTTTGTTTTCAAGTAAGATCTTTGACTTACTTGTTGTTTCATCAAATACTTCTGCATGCAAAATCCGATCCCGCATTTTGCTAATTCCTACCCTCTGATGAGAAGGAGAGTATTTCTTCGAAACTCCGCGGATTAAGGACTATCCATTTATCTAGTGTTTCCTTTTCAGATTAAATATGTTTTTAACTCATTTCAAAGTGTTTTTTAACATATTTTATTAACTGTTTGCTCATATGAAATATATATGTATATGTATATATATATATATATAAGTTTTTATTTCGGTTTCGATTCAAGCCAATCCACCCAAGTCAGATGGATATATTTTTTTTATTTTTGAAATCACAACTTTATAACATATAAAAATCGATAGAACATTAACTCTATAATAATATATACGAAATCTGCAAGAATTAAAATATCATATTTAAGCATACTTTACGGTAGGGCTTTGCTGGGTGTTCATGCTAGCTTAGATAAATACTTTTGCAGTTTTAACAAAAAAGCTACCATAATATCAGAGCGTTTTCATTTACACTTACAATCTGCAGAATGTCAACATCAATATATGACATATGAATGAGTCTCCTGTGGAATTTCCACAGGTCCTGCTAGTCTGCATTAATATAATTAACACTTACAGGCACATAAAGTATATTTGTGTGAAATTGACCAGCGGTTTTGCAGTCAATAGGGACCCAACTCACTAAGTAACTCACACACACACACTCAAAATATCTTTTATATATAAGTAGATATATCTATTTGTCTTATAGTATGTGATGACAGCAACGAATGCCACTCCTCCAATTACTTGTCTGCAAACCCGCAAACAGTTTTCCAGCCATTTCAGTGTATTGCAAATGTTTAAGCAGACTTTGCACTCATGTTGATTACTGATCTTGATCAAGCCAGAAATGACAAAACTTTCGTCATTCTGCACATTTATGTGATGAGATCAAAACTGATGGCATAATTTCTTAATTGCTTCCCAATTTATTTACAATTTCGTATTTAAAATTCACTTCGAAACAATGTTTTATTGTCTTGTTTACATGACCAATTCTTCAGGCAATTAAGATATAAGCTAAGTATTTTAAGTGTTATGTATGCTCCCTTTCTTGGGTCGAGCATATTGGGAAGTGATATACAAACTGCCGGTAACGTATTAAGCGATGCTGTTTGTGTAAACAAATAGAGCTTAGGCGTTTGGACAATTTTAAAACATTGTTAATTCACCACCCGGCATATAACAGCAGTTAAATAGCGTAATGGTTAGAAGTGCCGACTGTTGTTTGGGTGGTCGAGTTTCGATCAGGGCTTGAGGTAGTTGCCTGTCTAGCTGCACTGATGAGCTGTGATACACCGAAACAGTACTGTATGTGGATGGCTATATATATATATATATATATATATATATATATACTAGTAATAAATATATTTATTTATACAAATATAATTTGGCTACACATTTGCAAAATATGTTTCAGTCACTTTTTTTTAAGCCAGGACGTTTCAGCTTTGTTTTTATTTTGTGGAATCTAATTTAAAGGAAAAAACAAACTGTATATGAGTTTAAGTATTTTTCAAGTTTTAGCGAAACATACATATAAACGTTTGGCTTTTATATTAAAGATAACTTGAAATTTTGATGTTTTTTAATTCCGTAAAAGTCAAGAAATATTGCTTTATTGCGACGATATTTTATTAGTTTTATTCTGATTTAGTACTGTTTCTAAATTTCAGTTCATGTAAATTAGTAAAACTATTATTGAGCAATACTGGATAGAGACAGCCAGTTGATGATAAACATTCAGTACTTCTACATTAGCATTGGGTACTCATCCTATGCTGGCAATGTGTGCATATTCTACATTGGCAGTGGGTCCTCGTGATGCGTTGACGATGGGTGCTTGTAGCACGTTGGCAATAAGTACATGTGGTACGTTGGCAACGGGTCCTTGTGGTACGTTGGGGACGGGTCCTTGTGGTACGTTGGCAACGGGTCCTTGTGCTACGTTGGCAACGGGTCCTTGTGCTACGTTGGCAACGGGTCCTTGTGCTACGTTGGCAACGGGTCCTTGTGTTACGTTGGCAACGGGTCCTTGTGCTACGTTGGCAACGGGTCCTTGTGCTACGTTGGCAACGGGTCCTTGTGCTACGTTGGCAACGGGTCCTTGTGCTACGTTGGCAACGGGTCCTTGTGCTACGTTGGCAACGGGTCCTTGTGCTACGTTGGCAGTGGGTCCTTGTGGTACGTTGGCAGTGGGTCCTTATGCTACGTTGGCAAGGAGTATATGTGGTACGTTGGCAGTGGGTCGTTGTGGTACGTTGGCAAGGAGTATATGTGGTATGTTGGCAGTGGGTCCTTGTGATGCATTGACGATGGGTGCTTGTAGCACGTTGGCAACGGGTCCTTGTGGCACGTTGGCAACGGGTCCTTGTGGCACGTTGGCAACGGGTCCTTGTGGCACGTTGGCAACGGGTCCTTGTGGCACGTTGGCAACGGGTCCTTGTGGCACGTTGGCAACGGGTCCTTGTGGCACGTTGGCAACGGGTCCTTGTGGCACGTTGGCAACGGGTCCTTGTGGCACGTTGGCAACGGGTCCTTGTGGCACGTTGGCAACGGGTCCTTGTGGCACGTTGGCAACGGGTCCTTGTGGCACGTTGGCAACGGGTCCTTGTGGCACGTTGGCAACGGGTCCTTGTGGCACGTTGGCAACGGGTCCTTGTGGCACGTTGGCAACGGGTCCTTGTGGTACGTTGGCAACGGGTCCTTGTGGTACGTTGGCAGTGGGTCCTTATGCTACGTTGGCAAGGAGTATATGTGGTACGTTGGCAGTGGGTCGTTGTGGTACGTTTGTTACATAAGGGCTGTCCCCTGTTCATGTAAGTATAAAAATAGAGAGATTAGTTAAAATGAAAATAAGAGAAAGCAGAAATCGAACCCTGGACATAAGTTTTAAAGAACAATAGGTTTAAATGGAATGTCCAGTAAATTGTTAATTCGGATGAAATAAATAATAAATAAACTATTCAATTGTTAAAAGAATGTGGATAATAAAATATGGTTAAATAAATTAGATATGTAGGTTAAATTCCTTTGTGGAAACAACACAAGAAAAATAGGTTATTGGGAAATCAATGTCGGAAACGTGCAAAGTCGCGCATGTTGAAACACGTGAATTTTGCTCACGTGGCCGGGATGCATGGATTTCTCAATATAGGAGGTGGGAGTTAGTTGGTCGTAGAGAGAGTCAGGAGACAGTCAGAGAGACAGTCAGGAGAGACTGTCAGGGGAGACGGTCAGTGAGAAAACTCAGAGACAGGCGGACGTCTGAAGCGAGACGTCACTTCAGAAATTAAAATGTGAAACTTTGAATTCTTGGTGATGGAACGACCGGTCGTGAGGAAATAAATTCAGCATGTGTTTTGTGATAAAGCTCATCTTTGTGTTTGTGATTTCTACAAAAAGGTAAATTGTATTGTTATTATATGTCTGTGTATAAAATGTCATTACATACACATCTCTCTCTCTAAGATACAACATCATATGTAATAAGACAAGAACTCTCACTAAGACTCATATCTTTACTAATAAGAACTCACGTAACATACGCGCACAAGTGGTATCGTCTAATACTAATAATAATAATAACTATATAACACGTTGGCAAGGAGTATATGTGGTATGTTGGCAGTGGGTCCTTGTGATGCATTGACGATGGGTGCTTGTAGCACGTTTGCAATAAGTACATGTGATACGTTGGCAACGGGTCCTTGTAGTACGTTGGCAGTGGGTTGTTGTGGTACGTTGGCAGTGGGTCGTTGTGGTACGTTGGCAAGGAGTATATGTGGTACGTTGGCAGTGGGTCGTTGTGGTACGTTGGCAGTGGGTCGTGTGGTACGTTGGCAGTGGGTCGTTGTGGTACGTTGGCAGTGGGTCGTTGTGGTACGTTGGCAGTGGGTCGTTGTGGTACGTTGGCAACGGGTCCTTGTGCTACGTGTTATGTTGGCAGTGGGTCCTTGTGGTACGTTGGCAACGAGTCCTTGTGATACGTTGGCAATGGGTATATTTGATATGTTGGCAATAGGTCCCTGTGGTACGTTGTCAACGGTTACACGCGGTACATTGGCAATTGGGTCCTTTTTATATGTTGGTAATTTGTACTCCTCAAAGTTTGTCAATCTTGTCAAGACGTTTTTCATTCGCCATATATTTTCACATCGGTCAATTTTGCGGGAATTTATTTTTATTTATTTCTAATTTTTTCTTGGAGATCAAATTAAATCAAACAAAATAAACCTCCAACCAACCAACCAACCAACCAACCAACCTTTCGTAGCGCAATTGGATTTTATATTTTAATTCATTTAATCAGGTTTTCTGAAACTTAATGGAGAATTTACCAATTCTTTTTTGCGGTGGCTTTTTATTTATTTATTTTTTTAAATTCGTTTTTCTTTTATTTTGGCACCTGTCAAAATGAAGTTTTCCCTCTTCCTATAACCCCCACTCACCGCAATACCACTTTCAATTTCTGTCCAGATTCTACGACTCAGACCGTCCATTTACGTCACACGCAGAAAATGAATGTCGAATAATTTCTTTCAGAAAGTGTCAGATTCTTATATATATATATATATATATATATATATATATATATATATATATATATATTCAATCATTTTCCTGCGATTTTATTTATTTTTTTTAATATTTTAGCTGTCAACTTTGAAATACGTTTCAGACGCAGCCAGTCTGATCGTTTGGCAAGCTGTTTTCAAACCTTTTAGCGGCAGTTAAAAATACAATCTTCCTGCGGCAAGGGAATAACTTTTGCAAAAATGTGTCCATGTTCACTCCTTCCCCGTCCGGCCTCTTTTTTCCCTTTCTTTGGACATTTTTTTTTTTTCATTGATGTACGTTTTCTCTATTTTTTTATTTTTTTTCTTTCTCTCTCTCTCTCTCTTTGCAGAACGCTAGTTGCTGACATCGAGCAACTTCGAAACAAAAATGGAATGGATGAGTGGCGAAGGAAAGAATCACTTGACTTGGGCGACTTGGTACAAAGACGCATCCAATACCTTCAGGTGAGTGAGCCTCAATCCTAGGGGGGCGACAAACTAAAACTATTTTTGCGATCCTATCATTAGCTGAACTCTATATAGATAAAATACGATCTGTGTATGCATGTACACTCACAAGGGAATTTCCATGAATAGTTTGTTTTCAAGAATATCCCATTTGTTTTTTTGTTTTTATATAAACTAGCATTTCGGCCCAGTGTTGCCCGGGTGTTTGGAGGTGTATGTTGAGCAAAAAACAAAAAAAAAGGTCAATTTTTTAAACTTTGACCCCTATTATGACCCCTTAACATTTATTGTTTTGGGCTCAAATGAAGTTATTAAGTTAGATCCATGTGCAAGGAACCTATATCTAAAATTTCAAGTGTTTAGACCTAAAATTGTCGGAGGAGTTTGGTAGAGTTCTCAAAGGTCAAATTGTTGAAGTTTGACCCCTTAACAGCCAAATTTCTGGCTGAAAACGGATTGCAAAGATTTTCCCAAATCTCAATACCCTGTATATCAATTTCGAGTCTGTAGACTTAAAATTGACAAAGTTATTGCGTAGGAAAATGTACACACACACACACACACGTTCACTTTTATATATATAATAGATAAGAACAGTGGTTCCCAACCTTTTTCACATGGTGGTGTACACTTAAGTTTTTTTTTTTTTTTTTTTTTTAAATTTTCGCGTTGTGGTTCAAATGTTGAAAGAAGAACAAGACGGTTTGGAAACAGTGAAATGAAAAATATATTAACAGAAAATACAGAAAAATATATTGGTTGAGTGGGATTTCGATCAACTGGAAAGACAAAGTAATGTTATGACCCACTCCCACTGAGTCTTAGGTCCAGAGTACTTGATAGCAAAAACTAGTTACCGGAAGCAACGTCAGGAATAGTCTATTGTCAGAATCTGTAAGGGTGCCACCCTAATATTTCTCGGCACATGTTTTTTTCTACTCAAAGCTTTTTTTTTTTTTTTTTTTTCTTTTTGCAACCAAATAATAAAAACAAAGATTATGTATAATTTTTATTCGCGTAAAATCAACATAATCTATATTAAATATTTGGTATAAAATAATAATGGTGAACGTCAGTGTTGTGCTTGGTGTTTTTTTTTTTTTTTTTCAACTACTGCTGCAATATGTAGGTGAATGTGTGAGAGACACATTCTTAACTCTTCGTTTGTTTAGTTTTAATGTTTAGGTACCCCCCCCCCCCAAAAAAAAAAAAAAAAAAAAACCTCCGTTCACATAGGTAAGGAAGCTGAGGATTATAGTAAAAAAATTTTTTTTTTTTTTTTTTTTTCCTTTTGAAGTTAGGTATTCTTCCATAGCAGAAATCCAAAAGGCATCCAATATAGTTGAGCGTACTACAATTTGAAACCACGATCACTGAAAAGACTTACTAATTCTTTCTCTTCACATAACTCAAAAATTGGAAAGGTTGATGATTGATTTAATTCTGGAACGAATTCAACAACACAGCACAATCATGCTGACACACCGGTTCCCGCTGGATCACCAAAGTTAAGCAACGTTGAACCTGGTCAGCACTAAATGGGTGACCATTTGGGACTTTCAGGTGCTGTATGTACTCTCCGCTTATCTCGGCATTGTTTCCAGTCGTCCTGGTCTTCTCCTTGCTACTGGACTCAAACAGTTCTAATTCAGGAGAGGTGTGGTTGGAGATTGCGCAACCCTTGCCTCACAATTACATGCGCTACTGCACTTACAGAGGGTATCCTTTGTCTTTCAAGACTGAACGGAAGCATGGGAAACAAACTGAAATGAAATGACTTCTATCCATTATCTCTTTGCGGCACACCAGCATGCCCTGGCGCAGAGGTTAGGAACTACTGGACTAGAGTATACCTTACTTTGACGCTAGGATCCTTCAACACTGTCTTTATGTGCAGTGTAGGATCTTCTGGATCAGCAAAATTGATTTACTCAAAACTAGATGTACCCGGCGTTGCCCGGTATTAAATGTAATGATAACTTCCTTAAAAAAAAAAAATGGAGTAAAAAAAGGAAAAGAAACTGAGACATGTGCATACAAGTATTTTTTTTCTAGTTCTCGTAAAAAAAAATACTCTAAATATTTAACAATAGAATAATATCAAATATTAAATATATGGTTTTTATGATGCATAAATCCCTCATAACCTTGAAATTACTATTCTAGAAACATACGTGGATATCTTAACATTAACATTAAATTTATTTTTTCCTGATTACCATAAAAACACATGTTAAATGTGCACACACACACATGTATGTATATATATATAAATATATATATATATATATATATATATATATATATATATATTTTTTTTCTCAAACGTAAAAACACCCTTTTGAGCAGGGTGGGGGTGATCTATATATTTTAGTTTTACTTGTATTTTAAAATCAAAGATTTATTTTATTGTGTGGTTGGAGATTGCGCAACCCTTGCCTCACAATTACATGCGCTACTGCACTTACAGAGGGTATCCTTTGTCTTTCAAGACTGAACGGAAGCATGGGAAACAAACTGAAATGTAACTGTAGGTGGTAACAATAAAATAAATCAAAGATTTATTTTATTGTTACCACCTACAGTGGAAGATTTTGTTTTAAACAAAATAATAAAAAAAAAGATAAAGGAATCGTTTTTGGCATCGGATAATAGGCACACATTTTTTTTTCTAATACCGATTCCCTTTAAAGTTCCTATTTTTCCTATTCCGATTTATCGTCCCACCACTAATAGAGTTCATCCTCCATAGATGTGCTAACATAACAAAACAGTGGAAGAAAAAAGAAAGAATTTGTCTTCCTTGTCTCCATGGCTCCAGGCTCAGCATCTGCCATTAGCGGAAGAATAGCAATGATAAGTTTTGTATTTTGAATGTCTAAAACCAGATTTTATGCGAGAATGGCATATCAACGCTTCTCAAGTTAAAACTTAGCGGTGCGTTGATACCGCATGATTTTGTGGACACACTGGTTCCTGTTAGATCACCAACATTAAGTGACGTTCAACCTGAAAATTATATCGCTAGAAACCCTTATCCTCGAGTGGCCTCTGGCCCTTGATAAGTGGTGACACCCTTGTAAAAAAAAAAAACAAAAAAAAAACTATGTTTTGGTTTCAATTCTAGCTGACAGCATTCAAGTCATCTTTTTTTTTTTTTTCTAAATTACTGCTACGTAATAGGTACATTCTAATAATGAATAAAGAATTGTCTCTATAATAATAAATGTTAACGACAACATTCTGTGGCTGGAGACAATGGCATTCTGCATCTAGTTTGGTTTGCTACAGCGTCTGCTGTGTCTAACCAGGTTAACGCCTGGGCAGATACTAAGAGAACCTTGGGTTGCCCATTCATCAGGGTCCCCCTCTCGGCGTTGCAGACACTCCAACGCCTGTTAATATATTTTTCATTTCACTGTTTCCAGGCCTTCCCGTTCTTCTTTCAACATTTAAAGCCTTTGCCTTTCCCAAGGCATCCGCACAGCAGTGAGGCTATTTGCCCGTAGCTGGGGCATTCTTCATGATACACAATAAATAACGAAATGACCAAAATGAAAACAAACCTTTTTTTTGTTGTTGTTACCTTCAGTCACTATTGTTGTTGTTGTTGTTGTATATTTTTAAATTAGTGACGTCAAAGATTTCCAACTGACAAGCGAATAAGGAAATGACCAAAATAAAAACTTTCTTTTGTTTTTTTAATAATAAATATGTAATCTGCATGAATTAAAATATATTTAAGTGTATTTTATGACCGGGCAACTCCGTATGGCTTGCCAGTAAGAGTATAAAACACATACTTATATTGTTGTTGTATTGATGAAAAATGAATTTGCCTCCTTCAACTGTTGTACATCTTAATTTGTTTCGGTTTTTATCTATGCGTTTACATATCTGCATTGTATTGCATTTCGTAATGTTACGTTTTTGACGTTTACATTTCTAACATTGCGTTTCTGACGTTACATTTTTACATTACGTTTCTGGCATTACATTTCTATGTTGTGTTTTTGACGTTACATTTCTAATATTGCATTACTAACGTTACATTCCGATATTGCGTTTCTGGCGTTACATTTCTACGTTGCATTTCTGATGTTACGTTTCTAACATTGCGTTTCTGGCATAACGTATCAAACGTTGCGTTTCTGGTGTTACATTTCAAACGTTGCGTTTCTGGCGTTACGTTTCAAACGTTGCGTTTCTGGCGTTACGTTTCAAACGTTGCGTTTCTGGCGTTACGTTTCAAACGTTGCGTTTCTGGCGTTACGTTTCAAACGTTGCGTTTCTGGCGTTACGTTTCAAACGTTGCGTTTCTGGCGTTACGTTTCAAACGTTGCGTTTCTGGCGTTACGTTTCTGACGTTCAGTTTCTGGCGTTACATTTCTGACGTTCAGTTTCTGACGTTCAGTTTCTGATAAGTTTCCGACGTTACGCTTCCGACGTTACATTTCCGACGTTGGATTTCCGACGTTACGTTTCTGACGTTACGTTTCCGGCCTTACATTTCTAACACAACGTTTCTCATGTTACATACCTATCGTTACATTTCCACATCGAAATATATTTTCTTGATATAGATTTCATCTTGTGTAGACATATTAACATGACAATAAAAATGTTGGAAAAAAAGAAAGGATTTTATGGTCGTCTCATTCGTTCGAGAATCCTCATCTGACATTAGTAGAAGAATAAAAATAACTTCTGCAGTTTAATGTCTCAAAGAAAAGATATCGAGCAGCAAGGATATATCAACGCCTCTGAAGTTAAAACGTTACATCGATTGTTCCTATTGCTGTGCATGCATGGACTTTACTTGGCAGAGAGGAAGTTTGAAATGTTAAGATCGCAAATATCGGAAAAAGGCTTGATATTAACAGGTCTCTCAGCATCAAGTAAGATACAAAAAAAAGATAATCAGAAAAGAAATGGGCTGACCTAACCCTAACCCGACCAAAAATGGTGAATACATGAATGCTACTTGTGACAGCTGAAAGAATGGCCGTGATAAGTAGCAAGATTCTGTTGTCAAGGATGTGGTGAATCACGAGTCAAACATGTTCATAGTGGACTACTCGTTTGCATTTGTTTCTCCTTCATTTTTTTTCTTTTTTTTTTTATCTGAACATTTCTCTTCATCCAAACTTTTGTTTCTTGTTTTAAAAATTGACTTTTCGCTTTTTTTTTTTTTTGTCTGCAGAATCCACTCAAGTGTCGAACGGCCAAGAAACTGGTGTGCAACCTGAGCAAAGGTTGCGGCTACGGTTGTCAGTTACATCACGTCACGTATTGTATGATTGTGGCCTATGCTACAAAACGAACTCTGGTGCTTGAGTCCAAAGGGTGGCGCTATGCATCTCAGGGATGGGAAACAGTATTCCAACCAGTCAGTCACAGCTGCACCGACCGATCGGGAGATTCGATACGCAGTTGGGGTGGTGAGTCCGTCGTGTTTTTTTTTGCCGTTTGTGTTTTTGTTTTTTTCGTTAATATTTTTTTTTGTCGTTAGTATTTTTTGTCTTTGTAGTTTCAATTTTTTTTTTTTTTTTAAATTTTTTTTTTTATTTCATTCCAAACAAGGCACATTGCCACTTGGACGTAAGGTGATACTAATTGAGTCCATGCCTAAGAAAGATTAAGATGTTAGTTTACATTACATTTGAACTTCTGCATATCAGTGCAGTCAGAGAAGCAGGAAGGGATTTCCAAAATCTAACTGTTCTAGGGAAGTAACTATTACAATAGAAAGCTTTCTGGCATTTAGGAACCTCAACAGTGAAGGGGTGTTATTTTGTTGCTTAGTGGATTTGTACATCGAGGGGACACAAGTGCAATGAGTTCATCAGAGCACATTCCATTCAAATACTTGTAAAACAGGCACAGGGATGCAGCGATGGGACAGGGGTTGGAGCCTAGTTGACGAAGTGGGATATATTAGATTGGAAACCCCTTTTTTTGGACTCTGTCCAAGAGGGAGAAACTAGTGGTAGATGTACCAGTCCAGACGTGACAACAATACTCTATACATGGTATGCGAATGGTGGTTTTGTAGCTATACAGGATACTCTCGGGTGCGAGTAGTTTTTTTAGCACAATAGAAGGAGCACACCTTCCTTGCAGCAGCCTTTGCAATGTCCTGAATATATTTGTTCCAGTTCATGTTTCCTGTGAATGCTGAGCTGAGGAGTTTGACAAATAACCTGAGAATTCTTCCTTCAGTTTTACACCAGGTGTTGATGAAATGAAACGTAAGATGCCGGAGAGACATAAAACTGTCTATAAGTTTTAAAAAAAAAACTCTTTTTTTCACCCCAAAGAAGGCACATTACTACTTAAAACATAAAGAGCTACCATTTGGGATCAGCAGGGAACTGAAGGGAGTTGAGCAGCAAGATGTCTGTTCACATTACATTTAAATTTCTGCATGTTAGTACAGTCAGGGAAGCAGAGAAATGGGGGAGGGAATTTCAAAGTCTAGCAATCCAAGGGAAGAAACTTACTTTCTGGTATCTAAGGACCTCAACTGTGAAGGGGTGAGATTTTGCTGCTTGTCAGGAGCATGTACGTTGAGACTAGACAAGTGCTATGAATTCATCAGATCACATTACATTAAAGTACTTATAAAACAAGCACAGAAAGCAACATTGCGACCATTGGACAAAGAGGTGGTGAGTGTGGCACATTAATGCCACAACAATTATGGTTGGAGCTTGGTCAATAGTGCAGATCCTATTATATATGAGAGTTTTTTTTTTTTCTTTTTTTGATCCTGTCTAAAAAAGAGAGACTAGTGATAGATGTACTAACCCAAATGTGGCAACAATATTCCATGCATGGGCAAATGGTGGCTTTATAGAGGCTTAGATTATTCTCAGGCGTATTTTTTCTAGCATTGTAAAGGGAGGCCACCTTGTTTTTACAGCAGTTTTGGCAATGTCCTCAATATATTGGTTCCAATTCATGTTGTCTGTGAATGTCAACTCAAAGAGTTGAAACTCACAACACTTGTGCCCCCTCGATATACATAATCCTGACTTAACCAGACAAGGAGCAAATTCCCACCCCTTCACTGATGAGATCCCTAGATGCTGGAAAGTCCTCTACTCTAAAAGTTTCTTCTCTCAGACTGCTGCACTTTGGAATTTCCCCTCTGTTTTCTGCTTCGCTGATTGTACTAATCTGCAGAAGTCTAAATGTAATGTGAAGACATCTTGCTGCTCAACTTCCCTGAGTTCTCTGTTCGACACAATCCCAAATAGCAGTTCCTGTTAAGGTTAACCTAAAAAACAAAGTTATCTCTCAGAGAAAAGAGTGATTGCCCTTGGATTGGAATCGAAAAAGGAGTCCACCATGACACTTTGTTTTTTTTACATGGAAGTCACCACTTATCAAGGACCCGAGGCCACTCGAGGATAAGGTTTATTGCATGTACAGTAATCAATTGGATAATATTGTAGTAATTGTTAGTAATGGAGATTTAATAAATTGGATTACTTAAAGGGGCGGTTATCAGGAATTTGTTTATGTTGGACTTGAAGACATCCAAGTTGTAGTCAGGTTAGAAACAGGCAAACGGAAGAGAGTTCTACAAGTGTGCAGTTCTAAGAAAGAAGCTTTATTCATGGAATCTACGTTTTGATTTTGGCACAGATAAAGAGTGGGGAACGTTAATGACAGTGGTTTCAGCTAGACGGGTGTTTATCGTGAAAGATTGGCGAAGGGGAATGAGGGATTGGAGCTCAGACGAGCACCTGCCATGGAAATAACAATAAAACAAAAATAGACTTGCAACATCTCTTCTGTGGAAGCGAGGTTGCAGGGAAGAGAAAAGGGCATCCCCCACTAAGCCACGAAGTCTATTTTGTACTCTGTCAAGGTAGGGTAGGCTGTTTTTAGCAGCTCCTGCCCAGATGTGGCAGCAGTACTCCATCCTTGGACATACTTGGCTTTTATATACATAGAGAATTGCATCAGCAGTGAGATATCTACTGGAGCGGTAGAAGGATCCCACCATTTTGCCAGTGACCTTGGCAACGGATTTGATGTACGTGTTCCATTTCAGATAAGGAGTAAAGGTCGATCCTATAAGCTTGTCAAAACATGGAGCTGGCCCAAGACAAGAGCCATCCATTACAATTGATGCCAGATGGGGGTCAGAGCGTTGATGTAAACATAGAATCTTGGTTTTAGATGCATTAAAAGTAACCAGCCACCTCTCCCCCCATTGTACCACGTGCTCAAGATCAGAGAAGAGAGAATCGGAGAGAAGTTTGTCATTTACGGCCTTTGATGTGTTGCCATAGATGGTCGTGTCATCAGCATAGATGTCAACGAATGATTTAAGTATATTTTGGGAGATCATTGATGTAGATCAGGAAGAGAGTTGGGCCCAGGATGGACCCATGAGGGGCTCCAGCATTAATACTGTGGGCCTCTGATTTCTGCCCATCAACCACTACTCTTATGAGCCTATCAGAGAGAAATGATTTAATAATTGAGAAAACATTTCCAATTATACTGTAGCTGGAAATCTTGTGAAGTAGGCCCTTATGCCATATTTTATCACGGAATTCCATTATGACCCAATGGCTAAATCTATATTCTGTACGTGGTTTACACGCTTTTAGAACAAGTGACGACTGGAAGGTAAGACTTTTGTTACAGAAGCTTAGATTGTTGGAACATATAGTTGTTTGCAGTGTATCTTTGATCATATAATTTATTATATACTGCCTAAACACCTACGTGACTGTGGAGATGCCGAGACAAATATTTGGTAAACAAATTTGGTCATTTTAATTGTTTTAATTGTCTTAACATGCGAGTCAACTGATTTTTCAATGTATGCAGGCATTGTAAACAGAATGTGAGCGATTCAAAATGATGTCAATCATAGACGCTCAGTTCAAATGTTTAATTTTTGTGCGTGGTTTGAGGTCAGCAGGGGACCCAGATATTCGTACATGGATTTTGTCAAAAATAGAGCAGAATCCAGACATAACTTTACAACAGGTTGCCATGGAATGCCAACATCACATTAATCTAAAGCATGATTCAACTATGGTGCAACCTGTTAACGAACACATTCGAACAGCCATTTGTATCACTCCCCATGCAATCAAATGTAAATGATGAAAGACCATACAGGACTTGGCCAAACATGTAAAAGATATATGAACTTGAAAAAATTCCTGAACAATAAACAAAACTGCATCAGTTGCCATGTTAGAAAAGGGTGGTAGAAATTTATGCAGAAGTGTATGCACTCGTCCAGAATTTTGGTACGTTTAGATAAATCAACCTAATGATAATAACTAGCAGGACCTGTTGTTCTTGCAGATTTCGTATATATTATTATAGAGTTAATGTTCTATCGATTTATGTTATAAAGTTGCGATTTCAAAAATAAAAAATAATATATCCATATGACTTGGGTGCATTAGCCTGAATCGAAACCGAAATAAAAACTTATGAAAAAAATGTCTATATATATATATATATATATATATATATATATATATATATATATATATATATATATATATATAACTTGAGTTTCTTCAGCCATAACCGAAACCAAATCTTATGAAGAATTCTTGATAAAATTATTTATAAAAAAAAAATAGATGATTTAAGTGTCATCAGCTCTAGTGGAAACCAAAACTTATGAAGAATTCTTGGTAAAATTATTTATGACAAGAAATAGAAGAACATAACAATTAAACGACCCGGATGTAAGCGTGACACACAAACGAACACACACGCTATCGTATTAATATATAGATTATGCCAAAACTGTATTTCACATAACAATATCTGCAAAAAATAAACCCCAAGTGATTTTAAATAATTGGTATTTATCTTCCTCTCACGACAACAAGATGTGATACAAGGTTCAGAACGTGGGATTGAAGAGTCAGTGCTCCTGAGGAGGAGCACTCTGGCCTGCAAAAAGTGCCTGAGCAGCCCTGTTAGCATTCCGTGGTAAGCACGCTTCAGGTGATTAGCAATAAACGAACGCATTCTCATAGAGAGAAGTCAAAGCCTCCTAGAACTGCACATGGCTAACAACATCGCTTGCTCAACAAGGAAAAGGCTATTACATAAATGGTCTTGATAATATTCGCTAGGGGGAAAAAATATATGTACAAGACTCACTCTTAAATTAATTAACTGATCATTATGAATTTTAGAATAGAGCTGCTATGCATGAGAGGTTCAAATGTGGGCTATATTTGTTCAAATCTAGTTTATGCAAAGGATAAAAAGAAGGAAACCCTTGAAAAAGTTCGATTTTTGTGGAATTTTAAAGAGTTACTAGGCATTAAAATTTAATGAATATTCCTTAAAATGAGTTTTTTTTTTTAAGAGTATTTTAATGGGGTTTATGACACATAATATGGGCACGATTTCGTATTTGGAAATTTAAATAGTTCAGATTCAATTTCTTAAGAATCCTGAAGCTTACGCCTTAAATTTTAGATGTGTTCTAGAATTAAAATTATTTCATAAATTTTTATCAAATTTGGAATAAGAATTCTAGACATTAGGTTTAGTATCATTATATATCTTCATAAGGTGGTGTAAAACTATTTTTTGGGGTGGGGGGGGCAAATAATTTTACCAATCCTGTGATTGGAATTCAATTTCTGATATAAACAAGTTTTGTATTTTTTTTAAATTGTTTGATTTTGTGTTAAAAAAGAAAAAAAAAATTCTCTCATTGACTAAACATGTCTGCTCGAACAAATAAACACTGTTTTTCTTCTTTTCGTCGCAGCCCTTTCCACATTAAAAGACGTCCAAGTTGTGGAATTACCAATTATCGACAATGTCTACCCGAAACCAGACTTTATTCCACTTGCGATTCCCGAAGATCTTGCACCGCGACTTTTACGACTGCACGGTGACCCTGCGGTCTGGTGGATTGGACAGTTTGTTAAATATTTAGTGCGACCCCAGCCTCATTTGGCACACGATCTTAATGAAGCCAAGAAGAGTTTGAAATTCCAAAGTCCAATTGTGGGGTAAGATTTTTGCAGATATGCGGGTCCGTTTTTAAAATTTCTTTATGGAAATTCAATTTTTCACCTGCAATAGTTTTTCTACATCAGATTTTCTGCCTCATCTCTCTCTTCCATTTTCTCTTTTTTTTTTGTCCTGACTCTTTCTATCTCTAACCTGTCTCTCTCTCTCTCTCTCTCTCTCTCTCTATCTCTAACCTGTCTCTCTCTCTCTATCTCTAACCTGTCTCTCTCTCTCTATCTCTAACCTGTCTCTCTCTATCTCTAACCTGTCTCTCTCTATCTCTATCTCTAACCTGTCTCTCTCTATCTCTATCTCTAACCTGTCTCTCTCTCTCTATCTCTAACCTGTCTCTCTCTCTCTATCTCTAACCTGTCTCTCTCTCTATCTCTAACCTGTCTCTCTCTCTCTATCCTGTCTCTCTCTCTCTTTGTTTCTCCCTTATTTCTCTTCCTATTTCTTTTTCTCTACTTTAACTTTCTCTCTTTTTTTTTTTTTGCCCTGCCCTTCTCTTTTTCTTTCTTTACCCCTTTCTCTCTTTATCTCTAACCTGATCCTCTCTCTCTCCTTCTGCGCCCCTTTCTCTCTCTCCTTCTGCGCCCCTTTCTCTCTCTCCTTCTGCGCCCCTTTCTCTCTCTCCTTCTGCGCCCCTTTCTCTCTCTCTTTCTGCGCCCCTTTCTCTCTCTCCTTCTGCGCCCCTCTCTCTCTCTCCTTCTGCGCGCCTCTCTCTCTCTCCTTCTGCGCGCCTCTCTCTCTCTCCTTCTGCGCGCCTCTCTCTCTCTCCTTCTGCGCGCCTCTCTCTCTCTCCTTCTGCGCGCCTCTCTCCCTCTCCTTCTGCGCGCCTCTCTCTCTCTCCTTCTGCGCGCCTCTCTCTCTCTCCTTCTGCGCGCCTCTCTCTCTCTCCTTCTGCGCGCATCTCTCTCTCTCCTTCTGCGCGCCTCTCTCTCTCTCCTTCCGCGCCTCTCTCTCTCCTTCCGCGCCTCTCTCTCTCTCCTTCCGCGCCTCTCTCTCTCTCCTTCCGCGCCTCTCTCTCTCTCCTTCTGCGCGCCTCTCTCTCTCTCCTTCTGCGCGCCTTTCTCTCTCTCCTTCCGCGCCTCTCTCTCTCTCCTTCTGCGCGCCTCTCTCTCTCTCCTTCTGCGCGCCTCTCTCTCTCTCCTTCTGCGCGCCTCTCTCTCTCTCCTTCCGCGCCTCTCTCTCTCCTTCCGCGCCTCTCTCTCTCTCCTTCCGCGCCTCTCTCTCTCTCTCCTTCCGCGCCTCTCTCTCTCTCCTTCCGCGCCTCTCTCTCTCTCTCCTTCCGCGCCTCTCTCTCTCTCTCCTTCCGCGCCTCTCTCTCTCTCTCCTTCCGCGCCTCTCTCTCCTTCCGCGCCTCTCTCTCTCTCTCCTTCCGCGCCTCTCTCTCTCTCCTTCTGCGCGCCTCTCTCTCTCTCCTTCTGCGCGCCTCTCTCTCTCTCCTTCTGCGCGCACCTCTCTCTCTCCTTCTGCGCGCCTCTCTCTCTCTCCTTCCGCGCCTCTCTCTCTCTCTCCTTCCGCGCCTCTCTCTCTCTCTCCTTCCGCGCCTCTCTCTCTCTCTCCTTCCGCGCCTCTCTCTCTCTCTCCTTCCGCGCCTCTCTCTCTCTCTCCTTCCGCGCCTCTCTCTCTCTCTCCTTCCGCGCCTCTCTCTCTCTCTCCTTCCGCGCCTCTCTCTCTCCTTCCGCGCCTCTCTCTCTCTCTCCTTCCGCGCCTCTCTCTCTCTCTCCTTCCGCGCCTCTCTCTCTCTCTCCTTCCGCGCCTCTCTCTCTCTCTCCTTCCGCGCCTCTCTCTCTCTCCTTCCGCGCCTCTCTCTCTCTCCTTCCGCGCCTCTCTCTCTCTCTCCTTCCGCGCCTCTCTCTCTCTCTCCTTCCGCGCCTCTCTCTCTCTCCTTCTGCGCGCCTCTCTCTCTCTCCTTCTGCGCGCCTCTCTCTCTCTCCTTCTGCGCGCCTCTCTCTCTCTCCTTCTGCGCGCATCTCTCTCTCTCCTTCTGCGCGCCTCTCTCTCTCTCCTTCCGCGCCTCTCTCTCTCCTTCCGCGCCTCTCTCTCTCTCCTTCCGCGCCTCTCTCTCTCTCTCCTTCCGCGCCTCTCTCTCTCTCCTTCCGCGCCTCTCTCTCTCTCTCCTTCCGCGCCTCTCTCTCTCTCCTTCCGCGCCTCTCTCTCTCTCTCCTTCCGCGCCTCTCTCTCTCTCTCCTTCCGCGCCTCTCTCTCTCTCTCCTTCCGCGCCTCTCTCTCTCCTTCCGCGCCTCTCTCTCTCTCCTTCCGCGCCTCTCTCTCTCTCTCCTTCCGCGCCTCTCTCTCTCTCCTTCCGCGCCTCTCTCTCTCTCTCCTTCCGCGCCTCTCTCTCTCTCCTTCCGCGCCTCTCTCTCTCCTTCCGCGCCTCTCTCTCTCTCTCCTTCCGCGCCTCTCTCTCTCTCTCCTTCCGCGCCTCTCTCTCTCTCCTTCTGCGCGCCTCTCTCTCTCTCCTTCTGCGCGCATCTCTCTCTCTCCTTCTGCGCGCCTCTCTCTCTCTCCTTCCGCGCCTCTCTCTCTCTCCTTCCGCGCCTCTCTCTCTCTCTCCTTCCGCGCCTCTCTCTCTCTCTCCTTCCGCGCCTCTCTCTCTCTCTCCTTCCGCGCCTCTCTCTCTCTCTCCTTCCGCGCCTCTCTCTCTCTCTCCTTCCGCGCCTCTCTCTCTCTCTCCTTCCGCGCCTCTCTCTCTCTCTCCTTCCGCGCCTCTCTCTCTCTCTCCTTCCGCGCCTCTCTCTCTCTCTCCTTCCGCGCCTCTCTCTCTCTCTCCTTCCGCGCCTCTCTCTCTCTCTCCTTCCGCGCCTCTCTCTCTCTCTCCTTCCGCGCCTCTCTCTCTCTCCTTCTGCGCGCCTCTCTCTCTCTCCTTCTGCGCGCCTCTCTCTCTCTCCTTCTGCGCGCCTCTCTCTCTCTCCTTCTGCGCGCATCTCTCTCTCTCCTTCTGCGCGCCTCTCTCTCTCTCCTTCCGCGCCTCTCTCTCTCTCCTTCCGCGCCTCTCTCTCTCTCTCCTTCCGCGCCTCTCTCTCTCTCTCCTTCCGCGCCTCTCTCTCTCTCTCCTTCCGCGCCTCTCTCTCTCTCTCCTTCCGCGCCTCTCTCTCTCTCCTTCTGCGCGCCTCTCTCTCTCTCCTTCTGCGCGCATCTCTCTCTCTCCTTCTGCGCGCCTCTCTCTCTCTCCTTCCGCGCCTCTCTCTCTCTCTCCTTCCGCGCCTCTCTCTCTCTCTCCTTCCGCGCCTCTCTCTCTCTCTCCTTCCGCGCCTCTCTCTCTCTCTCCTTCCGCGCCTCTCTCTCTCTCTCCTTCCGCGCCTCTCTCTCTCTCTCCTTCCGCGCCTCTCTCTCTCTCTCCTTCCGCGCCTCTCTCTCTCTCTCCTTCCGCGCCTCTCTCTCTCTCTCCTTCCGCGCCTCTCTCTCTCTCTCCTTCCGCGCCTCTCTCTCTCTCTCCTTCCGCGCCTCTCTCTCTCTCTCCTTCCGCGCCTCTCTCTCTCTCCTTCCGCGCCTCTCTCTCTCTCTCCTTCCGCGCCTCTCTCTCTCTCCTTCTGCGCGCCTCTCTCTCTCTCCTTCTGCGCGCCTCTCTCTCTCTCCTTCTGCGCGCCTCTCTCTCTCTCCTTCTGCGCGCATCTCTCTCTCTCCTTCTGCGCGCCTCTCTCTCTCTCCTTCCGCGCCTCTCTCTCTCTCCTTCCGCGCCTCTCTCTCTCCTTCCGCGCCTCTCTCTCTCCTTCCGCGCCTCTCTCTCTCTCCTTCCGCGCCTCTCTCTCTCTCTCCTTCCGCGCCTCTCTCTCTCTCCTTCCGCGCCTCTCTCTCTCTCTCCTTCCGCGCCTCTCTCTCTCTCTCCTTCCGCGCCTCTCTCTCTCTCTCCTTCCGCGCCTCTCTCTCTCTCCTTCTGCGCGCCTCTCTCTCTCTCCTTCTGCGCGCATCTCTCTCTCTCCTTCTGCGCGCCTCTCTCTCTCTCCTTCTGCGCGCCTCTCTCTCTCTCCTTCCGCGCCTCTCTCTCTCCTTCCGCGCCTCTCTCTCTCCTTCCGCGCCTCTCTCTCTCTCTCCTTCCGCGCCTCTCTCTCTCTCTCCTTCCGCGCCTCTCTCTCTCTCTCCTTCCGCGCCTCTCTCTCTCTCTCCTTCCGCGCCTCTCTCTCTCTCTCCTTCCGCGCCTCTCTCTCTCTCTCCTTCCGCGCCTCTCTCTCTCTCTCCTTCCGCGCCTCTCTCTCTCTCTCCTTCCGCGCCTCTCTCTCTCTCTCCTTCCGCGCCTCTCTCTCTCTCTCCTTCCGCGCCTCTCTCTCTCTCTCCTTCCGCGCCTCTCTCTCTCTCTCCTTCTGCGCGCCTCTCTCTCTCTCCTTCTGCGCGCCTCTCTCTCTCTCCTTCTGCGCGCCTCTCTCTCTCTCCTTCTGCGCGCCTCTCTCTCTCTCCTTCTGCGCGCATCTCTCTCTCTCCTTCTGCGCGCCTCTCTCTCTCTCCTTCCGCGCCTCTCTCTCTCCTTCCGCGCCTCTCTCTCTCTCTCCTTCCGCGCCTCTCTCTCTCTCTCCTTCCGCGCCTCTCTCTCTCTCTCCTTCCGCGCCTCTCTCTCTCTCTCCTTCCGCGCCTCTCTCTCTCTCTCCTTCCGCGCCTCTCTCTCTCTCTCCTTCCGCGCCTCTCTCTCTCTCTCCTTCCGCGCCTCTCTCTCTCTCTCCTTCCGCGCCTCTCTCTCTCTCTCCTTCTGCGCGCCTCTCTCTCTCTCCTTCTGCGCGCCTCTCTCTCTCTCCTTCCGCGCCTCTCTCTCTCTCTCCTTCCGCGCCTCTCTCTCTCTCTCCTTCCGCGCCTCTCTCTCTCTCTCCTTCCGCGCCTCTCTCTCTCTCTCCTTCCGCGCCTCTCTCTCTCTCTCCTTCCGCGCCTCTCTCTCTCTCTCCTTCCGCGCCTCTCTCTCTCCTTCCGCGCCTCTCTCTCTCCTTCCGCGCCTCTCTCTCTCCTTCCGCGCCTCTCTCTCTCTCTCCTTCCGCGCCTCTCTCTCTCTCTCCTTCCGCGCCTCTCTCTCTCTCTCCTTCCGCGCCTCTCTCTCTCTCTCCTTCCGCGCCTCTCTCTCTCTCTCCTTCCGCGCCTCTCTCTCTCTCTCCTTCCGCGCCTCTCTCTCTCTCTCCTTCCGCGCCTCTCTCTCTCTCTCCTTCCGCGCCTCTCTCTCTCTCTCCTTCCGCGCCTCTCTCTCTCTCTCCTTCCGCGCCTCTCTCTCTCTCTCCTTCCGCGCCTCTCTCTCTCTCTCCTTCCGCGCCTCTCTCTCTCTCTCCTTCCGCGCCTCTCTCTCTCTCTCCTTCCGCGCCTCTCTCTCTCTCTCCTTCCGCGTCTCTCTCTCTCTCCTTCTGCGCGCCTCTCTCTCTCTCCTTCTGCGCGCCTCTCTCTCTCTCCTTCTGCGCGCCTCTCTCTCTCTCCTTCTGCGCGCATCTCTCTCTCTCCTTCTGCGCGCCTCTCTCTCTCTCCTTCCGCGCCTCTCTCTCTCTCTCCTTCCGCGCCTCTCTCTCTCTCTCCTTCCGCGCCTCTCTCTCTCTCTCCTTCCGCGCCTCTCTCTCTCTCTCCTTCCGCGCCTCTCTCTCTCTCTCCTTCCGCGCCTCTCTCTCTCTCTCCTTCCGCGCCTCTCTCTCTCTCTCCTTCCGCGCCTCTCTCTCTCTCTCTCCTTCCGCGCCTCTCTCTCTCTCTCCTTCCGCGCCTCTCTCTCTCTCTCCTTCTGCGCGCCTCTCTCTCTCTCTCCTTCTGCGCGCCTCTCTCTCTCTCTCCTTCCGCGCCTCTCTCTCTCTCTCCTTCCGCGCCTCTCTCTCTCTCTCCTTCCGCGCCTCTCTCTCTCTCTCCTTCTGCGCGCCTCTCTCTCTCTCTCCTTCCGCGCCTCTCTCTCTCTCTCCTTCCGCGCCTCTCTCTCTCTCTCCTTCTGCGCGCCTCTCTCTCTCTCTCCTTCCGCGCCTCTCTCTCTCTCTCCTTCCGCGCCTCTCTCTCTCTCTCCTTCTGCGCGCCTCTCTCTCTCTCTCCTTCCGCGCCTCTCTCTCTCTCTCCTTCCGCGCCTCTCTCTCTCTCTCTCTCCTTCTGCGCGCCTCTCTCTCTCTCTCCTTCTGCGCGCCTCTCTCTCTCTCTCCTTCCGCGCCTCTCTCTCTCTCTCCTTCTGCGCGCCTCTCTCTCTCTCTCCTTCCGCGCCTCTCTCTCTCTCTCCTTCCGCGCCTCTCTCTCTCTCTCCTTCTGCGCGCCTCTCTCTCTCTCCTTCCGCGCCTCTCTCTCTCTCTCCTTCCGCGCCTCTCTCTCTCTCTCCTTCCGCGCCTCTCTCTCTCTCTCCTTCCGCGCCTCTCTCTCTCTCTCCTTCTGCGCGCCTCTCTCTCTCTCCTTCCGCGCCTCTCTCTCTCTCCTTCCGCGCCTCTCTCTCTCTCTCCTTCCGCGCCTCTCTCTCTCTCTCCTTCCGCGCCTCTCTCTCTCTCTCCTTCCGCGCCTCTCTCTCTCTCTCCTTCCGCGCCTCTCTCTCTCTCTCCTTCCGCGCCTCTCTCTCTCTCTCCTTCCGCGCCTCTCTCTCTCTCTCCTTCCGCGCCTCTCTCTCTCTCTCCTTCCGCGCCTCTCTCTCTCTCTCCTTCCGCGCCTCTCTCTCTCTCTCCTTCCGCGCCTCTCTCTCTCTCTCCTTCCGCGCCTCTCTCTCTCTCTCCTTCCGCGCCTCTCTCTCTCTCTCCTTCCGCGCCTCTCTCTCTCTCTCCTTCCGCGCCTCTCTCTCTCTCTCCTTCCGCGCCTCTCTCTCTCTCTCCTTCCGCGCCTCTCTCTCTCTCTCCTTCTGCGCGCCTCTCTCTCTCTCTCCTTCTGCGCGCCTCTCTCTCTCTCTCCTTCCGCGCCTCTCTCTCTCTCTCCTTCCGCGCCTCTCTCTCTCTCTCCTTCCGCGCTTCTCTCTCTCTCTCCTTCCGCGCCTCTCTCTCTCTCTCCTTCCGCGCCTCTCTCTCTCTCTCCTTCCGCGCCTCTCTCTCTCTCTCCTTCCGCGCCTCTCTCTCTCTCTCCTTCCGCGCCTCTCTCTCTCTCTCCTTCCGCGCCTCTCTCTCTCTCTCCTTCCGCGCCTCTCTCTCTCTCTCCTTCCGCGCCTCTCTCTCTCTCTCCTTCCGCGCCTCTCTCTCTCTCTCCTTCCGCGCCTCTCTCTCTCTCTCCTTCCGCGCCTCTCTCTCTCTCTCCTTCCGCGCCTCTCTCTCTCTCTCCTTCCGCGCCTCTCTCTCTCCTTCCGCGCCTCTCTCTCTCCTTCCGCGCCTCTCTCTCTCCTTCCGCGCCTCTCTCTCTCTCTCCTTCCGCGCCTCTCTCTCTCTCTCCTTCCGCGCCTCTCTCTCTCTCTCCTTCCGCGCCTCTCTCTCTCTCTCCTTCCGCGCCTCTCTCTCTCTCTCCTTCCGCGCCTCTCTCTCTCTCTCCTTCCGCGCCTCTCTCTCTCTCTCCTTCCGCGCCTCTCTCTCTCTCTCCTTCCGCGCCTCTCTCTCTCTCTCCTTCCGCGCCTCTCTCTCTCTCTCCTTCCGCGCCTCTCTCTCTCTCTCCTTCCGCGCCTCTCTCTCTCTCTCCTTCCGCGCCTCTCTCTCTCTCTCCTTCCGCGCCTCTCTCTCTCTCTCCTTCCGCGTCTCTCTCTCTCTCCTTCTGCGCGCCTCTCTCTCTCTCCTTCTGCGCGCCTCTCTCTCTCTCCTTCTGCGCGCCTCTCTCTCTCTCCTTCTGCGCGCATCTCTCTCTCTCCTTCTGCGCGCCTCTCTCTCTCTCTCCTTCCGCGCCTCTCTCTCTCTCTCCTTCCGCGCCTCTCTCTCTCTCTCCTTCCGCGCCTCTCTCTCTCTCTCCTTCCGCGCCTCTCTCTCTCTCTCCTTCCGCGCCTCTCTCTCTCTCTCCTTCCGCGCCTCTCTCTCTCTCTCCTTCCGCGCCTCTCTCTCTCTCTCTCCTTCCGCGCCTCTCTCTCTCTCTCCTTCCGCGCCTCTCTCTCTCTCTCCTTCTGCGCGCCTCTCTCTCTCTCTCCTTCTGCGCGCCTCTCTCTCTCTCTCCTTCCGCGCCTCTCTCTCTCTCTCCTTCCGCGCCTCTCTCTCTCTCTCCTTCCGCGCCTCTCTCTCTCTCTCCTTCTGCGCGCCTCTCTCTCTCTCTCCTTCCGCGCCTCTCTCTCTCTCTCCTTCCGCGCCTCTCTCTCTCTCTCCTTCTGCGCGCCTCTCTCTCTCTCTCCTTCCGCGCCTCTCTCTCTCTCTCCTTCCGCGCCTCTCTCTCTCTCTCCTTCTGCGCGCCTCTCTCTCTCTCTCCTTCCGCGCCTCTCTCTCTCTCTCCTTCCGCGCCTCTCTCTCTCTCTCTCTCCTTCTGCGCGCCTCTCTCTCTCTCTCCTTCCGCGCCTCTCTCTCTCTCTCCTTCTGCGCGCCTCTCTCTCTCTCTCCTTCCGCGCCTCTCTCTCTCTCTCCTTCCGCGCCTCTCTCTCTCTCTCCTTCTGCGCGCCTCTCTCTCTCTCCTTCCGCGCCTCTCTCTCTCTCTCCTTCCGCGCCTCTCTCTCTCTCTCCTTCCGCGCCTCTCTCTCTCTCTCCTTCCGCGCCTCTCTCTCTCTCTCCTTCTGCGCGCCTCTCTCTCTCTCCTTCCGCGCCTCTCTCTCTCTCCTTCCGCGCCTCTCTCTCTCTCTCCTTCCGCGCCTCTCTCTCTCTCTCCTTCCGCGCCTCTCTCTCTCTCTCCTTCCGCGCCTCTCTCTCTCTCTCCTTCCGCGCCTCTCTCTCTCTCTCCTTCCGCGCCTCTCTCTCTCTCTCCTTCCGCGCCTCTCTCTCTCTCTCCTTCCGCGCCTCTCTCTCTCTCTCCTTCCGCGCCTCTCTCTCTCTCTCCTTCCGCGCCTCTCTCTCTCCTTCCGCGCCTCTCTCTCTCTCTCCTTCCGCGCCTCTCTCTCTCTCTCCTTCCGCGCCTCTCTCTCTCTCTCCTTCCGCGCCTCTCTCTCTCTCTCCTTCCGCGCCTCTCTCTCTCTCTCCTTCCGCGCCTCTCTCTCTCTCTCCTTCCGCGCCTCTCTCTCTCTCTCCTTCCGCGCCTCTCTCTCTCTCTCCTTCCGCGCCTCTCTCTCTCTCTCCTTCTGCGCGCCTCTCTCTCTCTCTCCTTCTGCGCGCCTCTCTCTCTCTCTCCTTCCGCGCCTCTCTCTCTCTCTCCTTCCGCGCCTCTCTCTCTCTCTCCTTCCGCGCCTCTCTCTCTCTCTCCTTCCGCGCCTCTCTCTCTCTCTCCTTCCGCGCCTCTCTCTCTCTCTCCTTCCGCGCCTCTCTCTCTCCTTCCGCGCCTCTCTCTCTCTCTCCTTCCGCGCCTCTCTCTCTCTCTCCTTCCGCGCCTCTCTCTCTCTCTCCTTCCGCGCCTCTCTCTCTCTCTCCTTCCGCGCCTCTCTCTCTCTCTCCTTCCGCGCCTCTCTCTCTCTCTCCTTCCGCGCCTCTCTCTCTCTCTCCTTCCGCGCCTCTCTCTCTCTCTCCTTCCGCGCCTCTCTCTCTCTCTCCTTCCGCGCCTCTCTCTCTCTCTCCTTCCGCGCCTCTCTCTCTCTCTCCTTCCGCGCCTCTCTCTCTCTCTCCTTCCGCGCCTCTCTCTCTCTCTCCTTCCGCGCCTCTCTCTCTCTCTCCTTCTGCGCGCCTCTCTCTCTCTCCTTCTGCGCGCCTCTCTCTCTCTCCTTCTGCGCGCCTCTCTCTCTCTCCTTCTGCGCGCCTCTCTCTCTCTCCTTCTGCGCGCCTCTCTCTCTCTCCTTCCGCGCCTCTCTCTCTCCTTCCGCGCCTCTCTCTCTCTCTCCTTCCGCGCCTCTCTCTCTCTCTCCTTCTGCGCGCCTCTCTCTCTCTCCTTCCGCGCCTCTCTCTCTCTCTCCTTCCGCGCCTCTCTCTCTCTCCTTCCGCGCCTCTCTCTCTCTCCTTCCGCGCCTCTCTCTCTCTCTCCTTCCGCGCCTCTCTCTCTCTCTCCTTCCGCGCCTCTCTCTCTCTCTCCTTCCGCGCCTCTCTCTCTCTCTCCTTCCGCGCCTCTCTCTCTCTCTCCTTCCGCGCCTCTCTCTCTCTCCTTCTGCGCGCCTCTCTCTCTCTCCTTCTGCGCGCATCTCTCTCTCTCCTTCTGCGCGCATCTCTCTCTCTCCTTCTGCGCGCCTCTCTCTCTCTCCTTCCGCGCCTCTCTCTCTCCTTCCGCGCCTCTCTCTCTCTCTCCTTCCGCGCCTCTCTCTCTCTCTCCTTCCGCGCCTCTCTCTCTCTCTCCTTCCGCGCCTCTCTCTCTCTCTCCTTCCGCGCCTCTCTCTCTCTCTCCTTCCGCGCCTCTCTCTCTCTCTCCTTCCGCGCCTCTCTCTCTCTCTCCTTCCGCGCCTCTCTCTCTCTCTCCTTCCGCGCCTCTCTCTCTCTCTCCTTCCGCGCCTCTCTCTCTCTCTCCTTCCGCGCCTCTCTCTCTCTCTCCTTCCGCGCCTCTCTCTCTCTCTCCTTCCGCGCCTCTCTCTCTCTCTCCTTCCGCGCCTCTCTCTCTCTCTCCTTCCGCGCCTCTCTCTCTCTCTCCTTCCGCGCCTCTCTCTCTCTCTCCTTCCGCGCCTCTCTCTCTCTCTCCTTCCGCGCCTCTCTCTCTCTCTCCTTCTGCGCGCCTCTCTCTCTCTCTCCTTCCGCGCCTCTCTCTCTCTCTCCTTCCGCGCCTCTCTCTCTCTCTCCTTCCGCGCCTCTCTCTCTCTCTCCTTCCGCGCCTCTCTCTCTCTCTCCTTCCGCGCCTCTCTCTCTCTCTCCTTCCGCGCCTCTCTCTCTCTCTCCTTCCGCGCCTCTCTCTCTCTCTCCTTCCGCGCCTCTCTCTCTCTCCTTCCGCGCCTCTCTCTCTCTCTCCTTCCGCGCCTCTCTCTCTCCTTCCGCGCCTCTCTCTCTCTCTCCTTCCGCGCCTCTCTCTCTCTCTCCTTCCGCGCCTCTCTCTCTCTCTCCTTCCGCGCCTCTCTCTCTCTCTCCTTCCGCGCCTCTCTCTCTCTCTCCTTCCGCGCCTCTCTCTCTCTCTTCCGCGCCTCTCTCTCTCTCTCCTTCCGCGCCTCTCTCTCTCTCTCCTTCCGCGCCTCTCTCTCTCTCTCCTTCCGCGCCTCTCTCTCTCTCTCCTTGCGCGCCTCTCTCTCTCTCCTTCCGCGCCTCTCTCTCTCTCTCCTTCCGCGCCTCTCTCTCTCTCTCCTTCCGCGCCTCTCTCTCTCTCTCCTTCCGCGCCTCTCTCTCTCTCTCCTTCCGCGCCTCTCTCTCTCTCTCCTTCCGCGCCTCTCTCTCTCTCTCCTTCCGCGCCTCTCTCTCTCTCTCCTTCCGCGCCTCTCTCTCTCTCTCCTTCCGCGCCTCTCTCTCTCTCTCCTTCCGCGCCTCTCTCTCTCTCTCCTTCCGCGCCTCTCTCTCTCTCTCCTTCCGCGCCTCTCTCTCTCTCTCCTTCCGCGCCTCTCTCTCTCTCTCCTTCCGCGCCTCTCTCTCTCTCTCCTTCCGCGCCTCTCTCTCTCTCTCTCCTTCCGCGCCTCTCTCTCTCTCTCCTTCCGCGCCTCTCTCTCTCTCTCCTTCCGCGCCTCTCTCTCTCTCTCCTTCCGCGCCTCTCTCTCTCTCCTTCCGCGCCCCTCTCTCTCTCCTTCCGCGCCCCTCTCTCTCTCCTTCCGCGCCCCTCTCTCTCTCCTTCCGCGCCCCTCTCTCTCTCCTTCCGCGCCCCTCTCTCTCTCCTTCCGCGCCCCTCTCTCCTTCTGCGCCCCTCTCTCTCTCTCTCTCCTTCTGCGCCCCCCTCTCTCTCTCTCCTTCTGCGCCCCTCTCTCTCTCTCTCTCCTTCTGCGCCCCTCTCTCTCTCTCTCTCCTTCTGCGCCCCTCTCTCTCTCTCTCTCCTTCTGCGCCCCTCTCTCTCTCTCTCCTTCTGCGCCCCTCTCTCTCTCTCTCCTTCTGCGCCCCTCTCTCTCTCTCTCCTTTTGCGCCCCTCTCTCTCTCTCTCCTTCTGCGCCCCTCTCTCTCTCTCTCCTTCTGCGCCCCTCTCTCTCTCTCTCCTTCTGCGCCCCTCTCTCTCTCTCTCCTTCTGCGCCCCTCTCTCTCTCTCTCCTTCTGTGCCCCTCTCTCTCTCCCTCCTTCTGCGCCCCTCTCTCTCTCTCTCTCCTTCTGCGCCCCTCTCTCTCTCTCTCTCCTTCTGCGCCCCTCTCTCTCTCTCTCTCCTTCTGCGCCCCTCTCTCTCTCTCTCTCCTTCTGCGCCCCTCTCTCTCTCTCCTTCTGCGTCCCTCTCTCTCTCTCTCCTTCTGCGTCCCTTTCTCTCTCTCTCCTTCTGCGCCCCTCTCTCTCTCTCTCCTTCTGCGCCCCTCTCTCTCTCTCTCTCCTTCTGCGCCCCTCTCTCTCTCTCTCTCCTTCTGCGCCCCTCTCTCTCTCTCTCTTCTTCTGCGCCCCTCTCTCTCTCTCTTCTTCTGCGCCCCTCTCTCTCTCTCTTCTTCTGCGCCCCCTCTCTCTCTCCTTCTGCGCCCCCTCTCTCTCTCCTTCTGCGCCCCCTCTCTCTCTCCTTCTGCGCCCCCTCTCTCTCTCCTTCTGCGCCCCCCCCCTCACTCTCTTTCTCCTTCTGCGCCCCCCTCTCTCTTTCTCCTTCTGCGCCCCTCACTCACTCTCTCTCTCCTTCTGCGCCCCTCACTCACTCTCTCTCTCCTTCTGCGCCCCTCACTCACTCTCTCTCTCTCTCTCTCTCCTTCTGCGCCCCTCACTCACTCTCTCTCTCCTTCTGCGCCCCTCACTCACTCTCTCTCTCTCTCCTTCTGCGCCCCTCACTCACTCTCTCTCTCTCTCCTTCTGCGCCCCTCACTCTCTCTCTCTCTCTCCTTCTGCGCCCCTCACTCTCTCTCTCTCTCCTTCTGCGCCCCTCACTCTCTCTCTCTCCTTCTGCGCCCCTCACTCTCTCTCTCTCCTTCTGCGCCCCTCACTCTCTCTCTCTCCTTCTGCGCCCCTCACTCTCTCTCTCTCCTTCTGCGCCCCTCACTCTCTCTCTCTCTCCTTCTGCGCCCCTCACTCTCTCTCTCTCTCTCCTTCTGCGCCCCTCACTCTCTCTCTCTCTCTCCTTCTGCGCCCCTCACTCTCTCTCTCTCTCTCCTTCTGCGCCCCTCACTCTCTCTCTCTCTCTCCTTCTGCGCCCCTCACTCTCTCTCTCTCTCTCCTTCTGCGCCCCTCACTCTCTCTCTCTCTCTCTCCTTCTGCGCCCCTCACTCTCTCTCTCTCTCTCCTTCTGCGCCCCTCACTCTCTCTCTCTCTCTCTCTTCTTCTGCACCCCTCACTCTCTCTCTCTCTCTTTGTGCGCCCCTCACTCTCTCTCTCTCCTTCTGCGCCCCTCACTCACTCTCTCTCTCTCTCTCTCTCCTTCTGCGCCCCTCACTCACTCTCTCTCTCTCTCTCTCTCTCTCCTTCTGCGCCCCTCACTCTCTCTCTCTCCTTCTGCGTCCCTCACTCTCTCTCTCTCTCTCTTCTTCTGCGTCCCTCACTCTCTCTCTCTCCTTCTGCGTCCCTCACTCTCTCTCTCTCCTTCTGCGCCCCTCACTCTCTCTCTCTCCTTCTGCGCCCCTCACTCTCTCTCTCTCCTTCTGCGCCCCTCACTCTCTCTCTCTCTCTCCTGCGCCCCTCACTCTCTCTCTCTCTCTCTCTCTCTCTCTCTCCTTCTGCGCCCCCCTCTCTCTCTCTCTCCTTCTGCGTCCCCTCTCTCTCTCTCTCCTTCTGCGCCCCCCTCTCTCTCTCTCTCCTTCTGCGCCCCCCTCTCTCTCTTTCTCCTTCTGCGCCCCCCTCTCTCTCTTTCTCCTTCTGTGCCCCCCCTCTCTCTTATTCCTTCTGCGCTCCCCCTCTCTCTCTTTCTCCTTCTGCGCCCCCCCTCTCTCTTTCTCCTTCTGCGCCCCCCCTCTCTCTTTCTCCTTTTGCGCCCCCCCTCTCTCTCTCCTTCTGCGCCCCCCGTCTCCCTCTCTCTCCTTGTGCGCCCCCTCTCTCTCTCTCCTTCTGCGCCCCTCACTCTCTCTCTCTCTCCTTCTGCGCCCCTCACTCTCTCTCTCTCCTTCTGCGCCCTCACTCTCTCTCTCTCTCTCTCTCTCTCTCTCTCTCTCCTTCTGCGCCCCTCACTCTCTCTCTCTCTCTCTCTCTCTCTCTCCTTCTGCGCCCCTCACTCTCTCTCTCTCTCTCTCTCTCTCTCTCTCTCCTTCTGCGCCCCTCACTCTCTCTCTCTCTCTCTCCTTCTGCGCCCCTCACTCTCTCTCTCTCTCTCCTTCTGCGCCCCTCACTCTCTCTCTCTCCTTCTGCGCCCTCACTCTCTCTCTCTCTCCTTCTGCGCACCTCACTCTCTCTCTCTCTCTCTCCTTCTACGCCCCTCACTCATATTCAGGAACTCTCTCTCTCTCCTTCTGCGCCCCTCACTCACTCTCTCTCTCTCTCTCTCCTTCTGATCTCCCCCCTCTCTCTCTCCTTCTGCTCCCCCCTCTCTCTGTCTTTCTCTCCTTCTCCGCCCCCTCTCTCTCCTTCTGCCCCCCATCTCTCTCTCTCTCTCTCCTTCTGCACCCCTTTCTTTTTCTCTCTCTCTCTTTATGCCCTGATCTTCTCTCTCTTTTTTCTACCTTGCCCCTCTCAAATGCAATAAATATTTTAGTACAAAATAATATGAGCAATTACTCTGCTTTCTTGAAATCATGTTCATGACGAGCAACAAATGTCATGACAAGAAGATAAACAATGAAATTCTCTTGGTTGACCCCCACCACTGCCACACCCAACTTTATTCCCAGGTCAAAACAATTTGATTTGGCCAAGTTTTGAGATGATGACCCACTTCAAAGTGACATGTGAAGAACTCCATCTGGCACTTACGATCTCTAGATCATCCAAGTTAAACACATAATATTACATAATTAAACACATTATTACTCGTAAAATATAACACTAACTTAATATCATCAAGTTAAACACATAATAATATTATTGCTGTTAAAATATTCTAAAATTAACTTAATATCATCAAACATAAATGCCAGCTTACATTTCAACAATAACTTGTTTATTGTCTGTGAACTGAATGCAAAGGACATCCTTCTTGCTCTTGTCAAAAAAACACCTCACCAGTGTGGTTGTACATATTTTTTTCTCGTTTGTGAAGATGAGGTAGACTTGAAAATTCAGAGAGCATAACACCACTGATACGATCCGGCAATTGAAGACAGGCGATTTCAATTCACAGCAGTCCAATGGAGCACCATACTCGTCATAATATACACAAAAAGCAAAGAATTGACACCTTTCTCTCTCTTTCTCTCTCTCTCTCTCTCTCTCTATATATATATATATATATATATATATATATATATAATGACAAAAAAAAAATAGACACCCATATAAACAGTTTATCTCAATAAACATAATTTATTGAACAAAATCAAAAATAAATGGTAAAAAATTTAATAACTCATACTTGGTTGACATTCCCTTTGCTGTTTTTAATGCTAGGACCCTTCTAGGCCTGGCATTGATCAGTTAATTAATATCATCTTGAGGAATTTCTTGCCATATTTGACGCAATAATGCTAAAAGTTCAGGCTTAAAAGATGTATTCCTTTTCTTTTTGCAAAGATTTCAGTCTAATATGCCCTAAAGGTTTAATTGGGTTCATATTCAGGAACTGAGTTGGCCATGGAAGTTTATTAATCCTATTTAGGCTCAACCAATATTGTGTCAACCCTAGCAGAGTGATAAGGAACTCCGTCTTCCATAAATAAGGAGTTATCGTTGTTCATTTTACCACTTGAGAATATTGGTAGGAGTCCTTCATGTAATATTGAAATATATTTAGCAGAATTGATGTTTCATTCGCACTTTACCAGATCTGAGTGACCACTCCAAATTGCACCCCATACCATAACCAAGAACCCCCCCCCCCATGTTTCAGCGTTGGTTGCAGTTAAAAAGAGTGAAAATTTTGCTGAGGGAGCCTCCATACCCTTCCACTATCGGGAAATAATGAAAATCGTGACTCCTCAGAGAAAATGACATTGGTCCAAAAGGTCATAGTCCTCTCCCCCCTCTCATTAGCGCAATCTTTTCTGCGTTTGATATTGGCAGAACAAAGAAGAGGTTTCCTTCTCACAGCTCTACCATAGTAGCCCAGCTTGTGAAAATACCTGACAGCTGTTCTGGGGCTCACACCAGCTCGTGTTGCAATGTCAAAAGCTTTGCACCGAGGATCCTCTTCAACATTTCTTTTCACAAGACGCAAGGTTCTTTCAGAGGGCGACTTCAATTGTCGTCTCTTGTGAATTGCACGATCACTCTATTAACAGTAGAAAGGAGTATTGAAAAATTTCCTGCTATTTTGAGTCGACTAAGATGAACTTTATGTTGACCCATGATTTGTCCTCGCAGAAATTTGGATAGGTCTGATGCTCCTTTGGTTCATGGCATAATAAGATACTCTAAGTTATTTCAGCACTATTCTTATCTGTAAATATAAATAAGCAGATCTTAGGAAAAATGTTTATCTTAATATCTATTCTTTTCTGTCATGTCTGTGTAGTGACAGATAATGACGGACAGTTGCAAAGGAAATCACTGCCTGCCAGTAAATGCAAGTAACCACCTCAAAATGCCAATGACTAACAATGCTTGCCATTGATGACAATTTTATTTTGGAGCAGTTCAATTGAGGCCAATATTGGTCGACAGTGAACGCCTGGAAAGGACAGTGACAGTTATGAAGACTGTCAGTGTCTACCAGTAAACGCAAATGACTGCCTTAAAACAGGACTAATCGTCAGTGACTGCCAGTTACAAAGGCAGTCAGTGCCCACCAGTAAATGCCAGTACCTGCAAATAATCATTCCAAACCAGCGCTAATCGCTAGTAACCACCAGTGCTGACAATGACAGCCAGTGACTTTCACTAGCAATGCCTGATAACGGAAGACAGATGATTTCATTTTGGTCATAACCACCAGTGCTCGCTATTTTCCAGGGCTGATAGTAGCCCCCACAAACAACTGTAGTTTAATTTGTTTTCAGGGAGTGGAGTAGAGGGGAGGGCTTTTTACAGAATCTGTTCTGAATTTGTGTCATACTTACCCGGGCGACGTTGGTACACCGGTCCTGCTAGTGTATTATAAATTAATAAATATATTTTTAATGCAGTAAATTGTTTACGGGTTGAGAAATTATTTGAAAAACCGTAAATCTAAATTCAGATAAATCTTTCAACTTGTTATATAGTCATTTTTATTGTGCTTTTTTGCAGTGTCCATGTACGTCGAACGGACAAAGTTGGGACGGAGGCGGCTTATCATGGAATTGAAGAGTACATGACGCATGTAGAAGAATACTATAAACAGTTGGAACTAAATACTGGTGAAAAAATTGAACAAAAACAAGTTTACTTGGCATCGGATGACCCAAATGTCTTGGCAGATGCTGTCGCCAAGTAAGTATTTTTTTCTTTTAATTTTTTTTTTTTTTTTTTTTTTTTTTTACAACAAACAAGAAAAAGTATATTGTCACTTAAAATGTAAGAGGTTACTATTTGGGATCATGTCTAATAGGGAACAGTGGGGAGTTGAGCAGCAAAGTGTCTGTTCACATTACATTTAAACTTTTGCATGTTAGTACAGTCAGGGAAGCAGAGAGGGAATTCCAAAGTTTAGCAATTCGAGGGAAGAAATTATGGTAAAATTCCGGCACATAAGAACCTCAGTGGTTGAAGGGGTGTGATTTTGCTGCTTGTCGGGGTAGTCGAAGAGGCATAAATGCTATGAGTTCATCAGTGCACATTAAATAAATATTTGAAAAACTGGCATAAATATGCAACATTGCGGTAATGCGACAGATTGATCTCTGCTAAGGAAGTATGCTTTCTGACAAGTTTTTTTTTTGTGCAACTTAGCATCCACAAAGCTGGACCAATTGTCACCAAACTTGTTTAAAATATTGGTTTAAAACTAATATTGGAAAAGGGTGAAAGCTATATCTTTGGTAATAACTGCTCTATTCGGCAAATGAAGTCCTGCATAACTTTGAAAAGTTTGGTTTAAGTCGAAGTTTTGACGGAATTTCAACTTTTTGAGTTTTCCAAATTGACGTCATAGATCAGTTAATCGACCGTGTCTCTCGGTGGTGACAATCTAATGCTCTTTTATAATAGAAACGACCATGTAACATTTCAGTTTTTTGATGTCTAAATGTTTCCATGGCATAACTCTGGGACTATTTCATGCAATAATGAGAAATAATGGCCAAACAACATGGCTTGAATGCTGTCAGCTAGAATCGAAACTAAAACCTATAGCTCTCTAGCGATATTTGCTACCATCTGACTTAAGGATACATACATATCAAAACTAAATTAACGTTAACATATAAATATACTGGGAGGGGGGAGGCTTTACCTGGTCGTAAAATATGTTTAAATATGATATTTTGATTTGTCCAGATTTCGTATTATAGAGTTGTGATTTAAAAAGTTTAAAAAAAAGTATTTGGGTGCCACCAGCTAGAATTGAAACCAAAAGCAAAATATGTATACTGCTCATATAACAGACAGGAATATGGCTTTATTTTAATCTATATATATATAAATGTGTGTGCATTCTTGAACATACAACTAACATAAATTTCCATATACTAGCAAACAAACCATTAACATAAAACTTTCATATACTAATTAAAAAAAAAAAAAAATAAAATAAATTTCAATAACAGTAAATGTGACGTAAAAAAATAAATATTTAATAAAAAGTGATTTACTCAGGAAAAATAACTTCTGTAAATATCCTAAAAATAATTTGGTGTTAATTACACAATTGACAGTGGATCCAGACAGACACCAATCCAGATGGGACAACAGTGACTATGATAATTACATCAGCCAGTTCTTGCGTAAAACTAAGAAAATTAGGACCAAAACCAAAATGTAGACAGAAATAATCTGTTATTGAATGAAAGATGTCTTAATGAAAGAATACTGTGTGTATGTTTGTATGCGTATGTATATGTGTGTATGTTTGTGTTTGTATGTATGTATGTGTGTATATGTTTGTGTGTATAATATATATATATATATATATATATATATATATATATATAAATTTAAGTTTATAGAAGAGATGCAATGAATAAATCGTCTGTTATTTAATGAAAGATGCCTAAATGTGTGCATATATATATATATATATATATATATATATATATATATATATATATATATAAAATAAATTTAAGTTTATAGAAGAGATGCAATAGATGAACTCGCACTACAACAACTTATGGTGGAACCCGGCTATGCAATTTCACTTTATTGTGTCCTGCATCTTTCCGGATGATTATCGTCATACTGAGTTCTCCCCATCTCGTCATCCTAGCTGACTTTTCAGTTCCGCCGCAGATTTGCACATCTTGAAGCAGATGTGACAAATTGAGCAATTTCCACTGATTTGACTTCATCTCGAGGTTGAAGGGTATTCCTATGAAAAATCACATTTCTTCTCAAACCAGCAGTAGATTTAAAAACTTTGCTGCATATTAAACAGATCGTTTGGTTCGGAGTAATAGGTGTAAAGCTGACCTGAACAGGAGTTTTGTGCGACTTTAAGGTGGTTGACCTAGCCAGCTTTTGACAAAAGCACTTATTCATAAGTGTCGCGTTTCCAGCTGTGTGTGTCATGGTTAAGACCATCAATTAAACTATGGCATTACAGACAGGACAATGATCTGCATTTACAAGACCTGTATGTATCAAAGGCACATTAAATGCTTTTAATGATTTCACCAAACTTGATTAAACATCAAGTGGCAAGCACAAGTACCCGATACTGAAGTCCTTGTGAGAGCATGTTGCTCTAGTGTTGAGACCCTTGTAATCAGATCTCACATGCGTTGGATAGGTCACATGATCGAAAGATTGTAGACTGCCGAAACAAATTTTTTATGGGGAGCTAGAAAATAGCAACATAAGCCTAGGAAGAGGCTTGGTCTGTACAAAGAACAATTTGAAAGTCCTTCAAATCGACATGGACACGTGGGAAGAACTTACTCTGCCAAGGCTGAAGTGGCGAAAGCTTGTATGTGAAAGTTTTGAAGCTCTAGAGAAAAGAAAGCAGGCCCACAGCAATCTGAATTGAGAGCTTCGCAAAGGTTTAATTGATGGCCTTAACCATGACACACAGAACTGGAGATAGATATATATATATTTTATATAGTTCTTATATTTAATATGTTATGTTCTTAATTGTGTCAGGTGGCATATCCAATATATTTTGGGAAGTCATTCCCTTGTCAGGCACGTGTTTAGCTTTCAAACGTCAGTTGTGTGTGTGTGTGTGTATATATATATATATATATATTTGTATCAGGTCATGTCATATGCTACTGGTACAATGTAACCCAGTACTACCTGCCTCATGGTCGGGTTACCGGTGACTAAACTAGTTCCTCTGCCAGACTTGTTTGGTGAGGAGGGTGGCTAGTTTCCCTGAAGGATAAAAACAAGACCTTCCAAAGGACGCATGAACCCTTTTTTGTGGTCAACGGCCAACTAGCACCGTGTTTGTATGTATGTGTTGGGGTGGAGAGGGCTCCCGTAAGCCGTAGTGAAAGGCAACCTTTCTAGGAGAAGCAAATCTCTGATTTAAAAAACCATAAAGCGGGAGACCAGTACCCGCATTAAGCTGGTCTGCAGTTTAACTTGTTGCTGGCTATCTTGCTCCCGCTTGTTGCTGGATCTCAACATTTTGAACCGAGAGAGAAACTTAGCTGTCGTACAAAGCTAAGACTCTGTAACATCATCTGTCATTTGTCTATAAAAATCGTCCTGTGGCGATGGAGAAATTGTGATGCGTGGAGGCTTGAAATGCTGGAAGCATGTAATAATTGATCTCAATGATCGTCTTCAGTGTCATGCCTGCTTGAGCGTGTGAATTCACCGATAGGACTAAAAAAAAAAAAGTCATTTTTGGGCTCATGGACTATGTGTCTGAGGGAGTGGCACTCGTCTGACAAGACGTTGCAGTCATCATATATATATATATATATATATATATATATATATTGATTCAATGAAGTGAAACTGCATAGTTTATTCGTCACATCTCTGCATTGGTCTGCCTACTGTAAATCTAAATTTATTTTATATACACAATGCTTTAAGCCACCTACTGTAATCTCATATATATATATATATATATATATATATATATATATATATATATATATAAGGCACTATGTTTGTTTGTCTCCATATTTTCAAACTCTATCTCTTCTGAAACTAAAAGTCGCAGAGTGGCGCTAGGGGCTTCAAATGATTGGATTTTTTACGGATCATTCTTTTATGGGTCTTTAGCCGGTTGAAATATTTTTTCAAAGGGGTCAAAATTTAAAAAAAAAAAAAAAAAAAAATCGCTGTACATTTTGTAAATTTATTTTAGTTTATTTTTAATCCGTTTGTATGCGTAGCGCCAGCTTCGAGTATTAGTTTCGATTCTAGCTGATGCCACCCAAGTACTTTTTTTACTTTTGAAATCACGACTATAATAATATATAATCTGAACAAATTAAAATATCATATTGAAGCATATTTTATGACTGGCAAAGTGTGTGTGTGTATGTATGTATGTATGTATATATATATACATATATATATAAAAAAATGTATATTATAAAAATAGTTAAGTCTTAGACTCCAGGCTCTAAGTCATGTGGCCTCTGCACAACCGAAGCTATAACTATAATTACTTCCCCTCTAAGTAACAATATAATAAATTCTAAAAATGAACTGATCTCTTTCTGTAAACATAAGTCCAAATTTAATTATGGCAATTTTGAAATTACATAGTTATTACTTTTACCCTTTATATAGATATAAAATATTTTTTCTTTGACTTTATCGTTTTTCGACATACTTAATACTTTATAATTTAATAATCCTTTATTTTAATTTGTTATCTCTTCTTTGCATGGCCGGTTTTTTATTCTTTAAACTTTCCTATCTATCTAATATATCAATCTACCCACACTTTCATATCTTGTATGTATATTTACTTAAATTTTACTATATGAATTTACTTATTTTTTTATTTATATTTTTTTAAATTTTTTTATTTTTTTTTCCTGAAATTACAGATACCGGCCATCTTCCCTTAAATAATTTTAATTTTTAAATTTTTAATTTTATTCTTATTTTACTTTATTTTATATTATATATTATATTTTATTTTTATTATATTTCATTTTTTATTTATTTTCTATTTATTTATTATATATTATATTATTTTGCCCTATATATATTTTCGCGCCTTTAACATTTCCTGTCTGGGTCAGTTTGACTTTTGTTTCCCTTTATTTTATATTTAACTTTATCTTTCTTTTGTTTCTTTTTTCTCCTTTCTCTTCCCAGATTTTTTTATTTATAGTTATGTCTCGGAAGTAGAGTGAAAAGCACATCTTATTATTCTTTTATTAATATTATTTTTTCCTTGTACACACTTTTTTGTGAATTATTCCATCGATTTCTGCCTTTGGATTATTATGGACCATCTTCTTCCAATTATGGGATTTCTTTGGATTTTACTTGTACAAATCGAAATTTTTTTAACTTTCTTGAAGTTTTACAGTTGGATTTTACCGTCACTGGATTTTTTATCTTCCACCAGACTATCCATTAATGTGTAATCACCTTTTTCTTTACCATATTCCCTCTGCTTAACTTATTTTGTTTTCAAGTAAGATCTTTGACTTATTTGTTGTTTCATCAAATACTTCTGCATGCAAAATCCGATCCTGCATTTTGTTAATTCCTACCCTCTGATGAGAAGGAGAGTATTTCTTCGAAACTCTGCGGATTAAGGACTATCCATTTATCTAGTGTTTCCTTTTCAAATTAAATGTTTTTAACTCATTTCAAAGTGTTTTTTAACATATTTCATTAACTGTTTGCTCATATATATATATATATATATATATATTAGTATAAAAGAAAGCCACTTTACTTCATTCAATGTTGGAAATAAATTTCTAATGTAAAAAATGGTTGATTTTTATATGAAACTGATATTTTTTTGTCTCTGTTTTTTTTTTCCCTCCCCCCACAGGTATCCTACTTACCGGTTCATTTACGACTCTGAGATCTCCAAGACAGCGGGGCTGGGCACCCGATACAGCACAGCTTCTCTGCGTGGCATCATTTTTGATATCCATTTTCTTTCGCTCTGCGATTATTTGGTCTGCACGTTTTCCTCGCAGGTAAAACCATTTATCGTCTTTTATCAGTTGTTTTCTTTCTCCAAATTCTAAAGTATGGGGGAGGGGCTGACCTTTGTCAAAACTACACCCCTGTTTTGCACACACGCAAAAGAGACTTGCAGAATTATCACGCAAGCAATGTTTTTCTATGCCTCTTCGGTATTGAACTGTTTCTTATTACTCGTGTAACAATTATCATGAATAAATATACATCGGCTGTAAATATAATTTTTGCTGATGTCCCTAACAGTTGTCTATTCTGATAGCTTCTTTCCTCGGACGAGGATCGGTGTGTCATCATGATTGTCGTATATACACCCATTGATTAATCAGTGCTTATCTCCCTTGTCTCTTTAAAGGTTCAAATGGGCAACAGGTAAACAAATCACTGCTCGCTCGGGGAGTTACGTGAATCAGCCTATATCTATAAAAGTGAACGTGTCTGTATCTGTACATTTCCCTCTGCAATAACTTTGTCAATTTTAAGTCTACAGACTCGACATTCGATATACAGGGTACTGAGATTTGGGAAAATCTTTGTGATCGGTTTTCGGCCGGAAATTTGGCTGTTAAGGGGTCCAAGTTTGACCTTTGAGAACTCTACCAAACTCCTCTGACAATTTTGGGTCTAAACACTTGAAATTTTATGTACAGGTTCCTTGGACATGGATCTAACTTAATAACTTGATTTGAGCCCAAAATAAATGTTAAGGGGTGATAATAGGGGTCAAAGTTAAAAAAAAAATTGACCACTTTTTTTTTGTTCAACATACACCCCAAACACCTCGGGCAACGCCGGGCTGAAATGCTAGTATAAAGTAAACCGCAATCAAACCACTTCCTCAGTGTTTCTTACCTTAGTTGACGTCAGTTCGTGTGCACGGCGACAGAAAGCCCCAAAAGGCAGTTTAAGCCATCCCTTCCATAACGGAAAAGACCAGAATTGACGAACACGATCACTCTTCAGATAAGTTATTGTGAAGGCACGTATGTGGGAACCGAGTTTCCACATACACACGGACACAAACCTGTGACATTAAGGTAAACCTGATTATCGCCCTTTAATTCTAGCAATGTCATTCTCTTTCGTGTCGGTTCTTTATTCTTCATTCTGTTTTTCCCTTGAACACGGGACCATGCAGAAGCGGCAAAACTACGCTCCTGTTTTGCACATATGCAAAAGACATTTGCACTCCCAGTCATACAAGTAATTGTTTTCCTATACCTCTTTAGTATTGAACAATTTCTCATTAAATGTACGTGTATAGATGAGAAAACTATGCTTCTGTTTTGCAAACACGCAAAGAAACTCGCAGAATTATCGCGCAAGTAATGTTTTCCTATACCTCTTTAGTATTGAACAATTTCTCATTAAATGTACGTGTATAGATGAGAAAACTATGCTTCTGTTTTGCAAACACGCAAAGAAACTCGCAGAATTATCGCGCAAGTAATGTTTTCCTGTACCTCTTTAGTATTGAACAATTTCTCATTACTTGCGTAACAATTCTCGTAAATAAATGTACATCGGTTGTAAATTATAATCTTGGCAAATTTGTGTGTTCATTCTTGGCTCGGAGGACCAAGCGACCTATTTCCATATTTCTCTATTTGCAACGTGACTTCTACCTCTACACTATCCAATTTTCATGATAACAGATCGTCATGGGGTTGCCTGCCCTGACATTTGTTAACCTTAATCCTTAAGTGGCCTCTGGGCCTTGATAAGTGGTGACTCTCTGGTAAATGTAAAAAAAAAAAATCCAAACTGTCAGATCTTTTCTTCTCATTAACACTGGGTTTGAAAATGGAAATGTTGTAGTTAGCTGGAAAGCAGTCCCATGATATGGGAAATGGACAGGTGCGCAAGATTGAACCAATTCTCGTTCATCAATCGGCAAAATGGACAAATTCCTAATTCGTCGCTAGATTCATCTGTTTTTTTAATGTCTTGTCAAACAGAAAACACAAATTTAGAAATATGGATGGCGATGAGTAGAAGCAATGCAGCTGGTCAGCATCATTCATCATTAATGACCTCTTAACATTTCCAAAGGTCATGACCTTTTGTCTATCCTCTTTTATAAATAATAGCTGAAACAGACGACATGCAAACACCATTTTTAGTTTACTTGTCGTTAAAAATACAAGTTTCTATCTACAATCAACTTATTTCGTCAGCTGCATAACTTTTTTTTTGGGAAGTTGTTTCCTTATTTGAGGCAAATGTTTTTATAGGCCGGATGCCCTTTCTGATGCCGACTCAGTGAGGTGGTTGAGACCAGTGCTTTTCTAGGTGATTGCTCACAAAGGTTAAAGTTCACAAAAAGAAGATTACACTTTGGTAATTTTTTTATTTTTATTATTCACGTTCACTCCTAACAAGGCATGTAGCCAGTTGGATGTATGGGGTTACTATTTGTGATCATGTTTAGGAAAGATTAACAAGATGTTGGTTTACGTTACATTTAAACTTCTGCATATCAGTACAGTCAGGGAAGCAGGCAGCAGGAAGGGAATTCCAAAGTTTAGCTGTTGAGGGAAGTTAGATTAGAAAGCTTTCTGGCATTTAGGGACCTTAACAGTGAAGAGGTGAGATTTTGTTGCTAAGCGGGTTTAGCAGGGCTATGTACGTCAAGGAGGTTACAAGGTGGAGTTTTAGGATTTGTGGAATATGTCAACAGACTTAGCGCAGGGCAGAGAGGGAAAGTAAGGGAGAAAAAGAAGTGAAGAGTGAAGAAATATTACTTTTTGCAGACCACGATAAGGTAAAGCCGTAACAATTACCCACTAATATGGCATCAAGAGGCTCCTCCCAAAAACTACTGCATGGTCCAAAATCCATTCACCAAATGGCAATACAACAGCCCCAGTACTTGGCACCTGCTGGTAGGACGGCTTCCTTAGTGGTTAGTCCAAGGTTCAGGCCCCTGACTATTATATCAGGGACCTGAACTTTGGACTAACCACTGACCTGATGTCAGCCCAGTAAAATGTTTACCTCCAGCACCACTGTTAATGAGATAGAAACACAAAACTTCCGACATTTCAAGCAACTGTTCATGCAAAAATACTGCTGAACTAGAATTTTTATAGTAAAAAAAAAAAAAAAAAAAAAAAATCTATTCAATTGATATGTTTAGAGGAAAGTATGGTGAGAGGTTCCCTTCTCACTAACTGAAAAAAAAACCCCAAAAAAATTCAGTTGGCAAAGTTAATGTATATAGTAACTCAGCTAATTTCCTCAAGTCATTTCCAACTTGATTTGGATGGAAATTGTCTTTTGCTAACATTCGACGGCGGCACATTTATTGGTATGACTGTATGAAAAGTATAATAAAATGGATTGGCGTCAGCAGTTTTTTTTTTTATCAAAAGTTGAATTAAAAATTTGAGAATTCGTTTATTTTGAAGAAAAAATAGCAAGTGTATCAGAAGGCGCAAATTGACAATAAAAAATTCCAATAAAAAATTTTAAGAATAGTATTTGGGGGAGGGCGAAAGTGTACAAAGAAAAACAATTGGGTAAATAAATTAACAGAAAAACAGACTTTAAAATAATTTGTGAGCTAGTGCTCACTCCCTTGGCAGTCGCACCAATGTAAGAGACCATGGAAGAGAAGAAAAAAATGAAGAAAGTGACCACAGCACATACAGCATTGTGTTGGCGATTGTTGCGAAAAGCATCACATGATCTCACCGGCCAACACACAGCAGTCCTTAGCTAGATCACACAAGATGGTAAGTCAGTTGTTATTCCACCAGCAAAGGTTGACCGCCTGAGAGTTCAGTCAAGTTCTCTTTGATGGCTATTGCCCACATTCTCAGCTCTCTCTCTTTCACACACGTCCTTTCTAAAATTTGCTCCCCCCCCCTACCAATAAAGATATTTACGCCAAGTTCATAAAAGTTAACCATTTCTTTTCTTTCTTCTCCCAGGTTTGTCGAGTCGCCTACGAACTGATGCAAACGTATCACGGCGATGCCTCACAACGGTTCTACTCTCTGGATGATATTTACTATTTCGGCGGCCAGAATGCCCACAATGTGGAAGCCATCCAAAACCATGTTCCAAAACGCAAAGAAGAAATTGCGTTAGCAGTTGGAGATCTCATCGGCATCGCTGGAAACCACTGGGACGGTTACTCGAAAGGTGTGAATCGAAAAGCAGGCAAGAATGGGCTGTTCCCTTCCTATAAGACGGCCAACAAAGTTGTGACTGCAAAATTCCCCACTTACCCTGAAGTACCATTAACGAAAGGGAGGTGATGATAGGTTACTGGAAACGGGCAAAGTTACGGCTCTCTCTCTCTTTAAAAAAAAAAAAAAAAATTTAGAAAATAAATTAACGATGACAACTTTTTTTTCCCCCCAATTCGTGGGTCAGTCGCTGGCAATATCAGTTAAAAAAAATAAAATCCAGCAAACAATCTGATCAGTAAGTAAAAAATACCAAATGACTTAAAAATTGTTATTCACGTTACGAAGGGACCAGAGAGCAGCACAGTCGGATTGCGAGTCTTTTTCTATTATCGTTATTATTTGGTTGGGGTTGGAGTTGGGGATTGGAGAAGGGGGGGGGTCGTCTGTTTGGTTTACCGTTGGTTGACTTTGGAACTGTTCTACCGGGTGAAAACTAAAAAAAATATCTCATGTGGAAACAAGAAACATTCCCTGCCAAGTGGGGTGGGATGGGATGGCTTCTGTATGAATTGCCGGGTTGATGAGGTTCAGTCTTAACTTGCAGCTTACATGTTCCTCTTTAAATTACCTAACACCAACGGAGAGAAAATAAAAAAATAAATATAAAAAAAACAAAAAAAAAAACAGTTGGCTTAAATTCAGAATTGGTAGGAAATACCGTTTTATGCCTTCAGAAAATGTTTTTTTTTTTTTTTTTTAGTTTATATATATATATATTCAATTTGTCTTTACATAAGCAGTAATGTTGCTACACAGTCATGAGCATGTTTCGGTCTTTTCGTATATAGTAACTAGAGACCTCTTCGGGCAACAACGCTTAAAGAATTCCGCTTTTGTAAATAAGCGTTGTTGCCTGAAAAGGTCTCTAGTTACTAAATACTAGAAGGCCGAAACATGCTCATTACTGTGTAGCAACAAATTACTACTTATGTAAAGATAAATTAAAAATGTAACTTGCTCTACTTCCATATTGAGCACTCTTGTATTAACCTCGTTATATTTCACTGGTTACCCTACCTTTGAAAAATAGCAACCTCAAATTTATATATATATATATATATATATATATATATAAAAAGAATAAACCAAGTTACAAGTCCATCATGTGACTTGGTTTGTTCTTTTTTTTTTTCTTTATTTCTCTATCTCATTGGAATACTATTTCCATCTCGTCATATATATATATATATATATATATATATATATATATATATATATAATTACTAGATATTTTGGTTCCTGTCCAGAATTTTCCTATTTTAAAAATTAAAAAAAAAATCTGATGTTTAGAACAGAAATGTCATATTCCAAAACTTATGTAAGTTGACCAAGTAATTTTTCCTAAGAAAATCAAATTTTACGAGTATACAGAAAGGGATTGTCTCACATCATCATCTTGAAGGAACAAGAGGGCGATAATTCCACAATAATTCAAACTTGCAAAATCAGCTTTGTAATGCCTATGATTTCTCTTTAATTGGTCAAAAATGATTTTCTTTTATAATAAAATTATGTAATTTTTGGAATATGATCTTTTCATTTCGCCAAGGATATATGTACATTATAAAGATTTTTCTTTATTTTCGTTTTTTTTTTTTTAAATATAGGATGAAATTCTGGACAATATTTTAATTATGTTTTGCTATTTTAAAAAATGAAATTGTCTCAACATTCTTATGGGGTATGTGGTTCTCGTTTTTTCTTAAAACAGGATCAAATTTTTGTGATCTCTGATTCTGAACGGTTTCTTTCGATTCACTAAGCTGTGGTGCATATGTATATATGGTTTCTTTAAATTCACACATAAGTGAGGTTAATAGCTCCAAATAATTTAATAAATCTCTTGAATCTGTTTTAACTCCTACAATTGTTTCTGCCCATTTTTAAAAGATATATTTTCCTGATAACGCAAAATGTTTCAAACAGCTTCAATGAATTTTTCCGTTAATTGTACAAAAAAACAAAAAAAGCAAACAAAAAAAAACAGAACTGTTAACATAAAAAAAAGACTAGAAAAATTTTGACTGTTTTTCTTTTTTAGCTATATTTATTTATATTTTTATATATATATATATATATATATAAACTACATTTACTCACATAAAATTAATATATACGAAAGTATAAATTTATGTGTAAACTTTAAGTATTTACTTCAAAAGTGCTCAATACGTAGGTAGAGCTAGTTAGTAAGTTATAAAATATATATATGGCGATTAAGCTACACTGCATAAGCCTGAAGAGTCCTAGAGTGGATGAAACGCGGAATATTCAGTGTAGCTTAATTGCCATATATATTTTATAACTTACTATATATATATATACACACACACAAATGTGTATAGGTAGGAATCGGGTATTACACACAAAAAAAAAACTAAGGACAGGAAAAAGTAACACAATTATTGATTCATAAAAAAATAAAAGAATATTTTGTTTCAATTATAAAACTTTGTCAAAGTTTTGTAATTACAACAACAAAACATTGAATCAATGAAAGTCTTTTTTTTTTTTTTTTAACTTATTCCTATCTATACATACCTACACCCACCCATGTGTGTGTGTGTATATATATATATATATATATATATATATTTTATTTTTTTATTACCGATTTATCTGCTTAGTTACACATGTTTCGGTTACTGAGTCGTATTAATGATCCAGTAACTTCATCACACATTTCTGTAATGTCTGATGAAGTTACTGGATTGTTAATAAGACTTGGTAACCAAAAAATGTGTAACTAAGCAGATAAATCCATAATAAAAAATAAAACATTTGTTCTGCAATATTGAGCACTTCAGGTGTTTACAAATTACCATTTTTGCTATATATATATATATATATATATATATATATATAAAATCATTTTCGATTATGATGATACCAGGAACATCCATTTGATCTTGGAAGCACTATACAAGGTCAGAATTTTACAGTAAAATTATCTTCAGAAATAAAAAGCATGCGCACACACACACACACATATATATATATATATATATATATATTCAATTCACAATTTTCGAAAACAAAAAAGAACATGTTTTTAAAAAATTTTAATTGAACTGGAAAAAAAATATAAATATGCTCTGAATAGTTTTGAGCATCAGACAAATTTAGTATTGTACTATTTTATTGTCTATCCTGCTATAACGCGGAAAACATTACTCTCGGAATATGCACAAGAAAACCTGAATTGAATAAGGGATTCAGAATTAATTTTTGTATTGGTTTTTGTTATCCTCTTTCCGTTAGGATTGAACCTTCAATCTTCTGATTATAACTTAAAACTGAGTGTTAATCAACACCTTTATCCATTGTCCCACGTGGATCAAATAAAGGGTTCAGTTTGAAATTCTGAAAAATTCCCAAGTTCAATTCGATGCAACACCATTTAACGCCTTGGCCTATTTCTTAGGAGCAAAGTGTAGTACCTGCTCTGATACTACACATTTTTTTTTTTTTTGGTCAGTTAGGGAGAGATCCTTTTAGACTGAAGCAATTTTTATTTTTTGTCCTAATCCAGATTCTTTTTTTCGTGGAGAGAGTTGGATTTTCCTACATTAAAAACCGATCATGTGAATAAGAATTCAAAGATTGTTAATTGACCAAAAAAGGGAGAATAACACTCAAGATGAGAACAGTAGTCCGAAGAATGTAAATAATCCAAATTATCAATCCTCATCTAAAAAGAAATTTTGAAAGTTCAATATTTCAAGGGAAAAAATAAAGTTGATCAACAAAGTGTCGTCGTTAAAAAATTTGGGGTCCATATTATAATCCACAAAGGTATGAAAAAGTGGTCAAAAACAGATGAATGTCATCAAAGGCAAAATAAGTTACTTTTCTAAAACACTAGGGGGGGGGGGGGAGGGAACCAACGTTTCCCGAGTGTTTGGAGGTGTAAAAGAAAAAAAAAAAAAAAAATTTTGGTAGGTATTTAGACTCGAACCCGAACCCTTGAGGTTAATAGACTGATAACTTCCTGCCACACGACGATGGCAGGGAAGTGAGAATGTGTGAAATAAAATGATTAAAAATGACAGGTGCGCGTTTAATGAAGTCAAACGCCGCAGTGAATGATAAGTGGCAGGTGCGTGTGGAATTTAATTTCACTGCGGGATAGTTCTTTTGGGTTTTTTTTACCCAACTTTGTCTGGTGTTGTTTCCCCCCAACGTGTTGGGGAAAACCAGCTCCCCCTTTATTAGGGGAGTGTGTCCAAATGAAAGCAATTGTCTAATATGACGGTGAAAACTGACATTGACCAAACGTCCATCACTTTCTGGACGTTTTCGGCCTGTAGCCGGGGAACTGATGATACGGATTCAGTTTCGCTTTTTTTTATACTCGAAAGCGAAACAGACACGGCGATCAAAAAAAATTCTCGAAAATAGCGTGTAAAAGTCGGGCAAATTAAAGATAGACGCGACCCCTGTTCGTAACTTGTATATATTATGATTTAGAAAGTATATAAAAAGTTTTAAAAAGGAGTGACCCCCCCCCCCCCAAAAAAAAGTCTTTGCTGGACACACACACAAACATTTTCGCTTTTATATAATAGACTAGCAGGGCTACCCGGCGTTGCTCGGGACCGTATAAACAATGAAAAAACAAAAGCAGATTATTGAACATATGTTTTATTCTTAGGGGAGAGGAATCTTTCATCTCAAGTTTTAGCGTTACAAACAAACATTTGTTTTTTATATATATAGATAATGACAGGTTTTTTGGGGCCCCCCTCAAAGATAACTGATCAGTTGACCAACTTCTAGTGGTCCGTTTGACGAGAAATTTCGATATTTGTCATCCGGGTGATGGGGCTTCGATATGATACCAAAGTTGTCAAGTTTGGTTCCGTCTTTCAAAAGTTTTAGCGTTACAAACAAACATACATACATACACACAGACGTTTGGCTTTTATATATATAGATTTACTCTCGGAATATGTACAAGAAAACCATAAAAAAATTATGTGTTTTGGGAAAATATGCTTTTGCGATTATATTTCACACTTTGTGTATACCAGTCCTTTTTGTTCAGGAGCTCTATGCTTGTTTAACGTAACAGGACACGTATAAGTAAATACGAATATATATATATATATATATATATATATTCAAAGATCCAATACGTTATTTATCTTAATCAGTTCTTTCTACATATTAAAACTTTGCTACATTTTACAGGCCGGTTTCGTTTACGTAGAACAATCATTATTGTTATGTTAATATTGAATTTTAGCTTACGTACATGCGTCAGAAAAGTAACAGAAATTTTTCTTTGAAAGAAATAAGCATGACCATATAATGTTTTGAAATGAAGCACATGTTTATTTAGATTGCCATCTAAGTTTTTAGAGTGAAGCTATTCATATTTAAAATTTTTTTTTTTTTATAAGGCAGTCACCACTTATCGAGGCTCCAAATTAAAATATATTTAAATTATATATTTCTCCCCGGTTTTAAATCTTCAGAAATATTAAAACCAGGTAGAGATTATATTTTTTAGTTAGCTGAAAAACCACCATGTTTGGTATTCTTTTGACTGAAAATGATTTTTATCTCTGAAGATTTTTTTTTTTTTTTTTTACACTGTAAAATTCACGCATGGTGTGATTGGATAGTTTTTCAAGATCAAACCAATCTGGTACAGCTTACTGGAAGATTCAAAATCCTTTACTAGCATTCTTGGACCTGAAAAGTGGAAAATTTATTGGAAAAAATGTAGTTAAAAGTCAACCAAAGCAAACAAATAAATATAAACATGGATTAATTTGCTTTAATGCCATTGTCAACAATCCCTCAAAAATAATTTCACTTATAAAATAAAAGCTCTACATATGTCTTGAGCACTTTAGCAAAAAAAAAAAAAAAATTTTTTTTTTTTTTTTTTTTTTTAAGTTCAATGCATTCGTGATGGGACTATTTCAATATTTTTTTCCATGATTTCGATACAATTACTAATTCTGTCCTAAATTCTTGTTTCCAGTACAATTATTAATTCCCATTCTTTTTAAATGTCTAAATCTAGTTTTTTTTTCTTCTTTGGAGGAAGCCAAATTACTAAAAAAAAAAAAAAAAAAACTTATACTATCTGCATATATTTTCGGCTTTATATATATATATATATATATATATATATATACTCACAAACATAAAAATACACTTGTGGAAGGGGGTATTCTGTAGATTTTTGTTTTATTTAAAGTCAATAAATATTTATCATTTCATCATTAACACGACCCATGGAAAATTACGTTTTCAACAAAAACAAAGAAATAACGTTAGAAAATAGGTACAAATTGTTTTGATTTCAATGTCTCAAAGATTTTTTTGATTCCTGATTCTAATTAATCCCAACGCTAATATATACATGAGTATGTATGATATATATATGTATGTATGTATATATACATGAGTATGTATATATACATGAGTATGTATATATACATGAGTATGTATGTATGATATATATATATATATATATATATATATATATATACACACATATATATGAGGGAAATAAAAGAATTTAAAACTGTAAATTAAAATTTACAATTAAATTTATTTTATATATATATATATATAATTATATACACAGGGTGGTCGCTAGAAAAGCGGGAAATTTGTCAAACAATGATTTATTTTTACAAAGTTTTTCAAACACAAATGTTATATTATAGATACTCAAAATGTCGTCCGTGCACTTCACTGCAGCGTCTTAATCTAGAAATGCAAGCTCGTGTGGCGTTTTGAAGGGTAACTTGTGAGATATCATTCCAAGCTCTTGCCAAGCACGTTTTCAAGTCATCAATAGATTGTATGTCACATCGACAGTTCTGCGTTATTAACAAGCTCCAACCACAGTAATCTATGACATTTAAGTCTGGACGTTTTGAGGACCAATCTTCCGGTGCGATGAAAGTAGGAGCAGAAACTGAATAGCAATCACGCATTTCATTCATGATCTTAGCTGACTTTCAAATTTCCCGCTTTTCTAGCGACTACTATATATATATATATATATATAAGCAAGTGAGAGTTCATTTTAAATAATTTCCTAAGAAAAATCTTTTTTGAACCGACATTCATTAGAGAAATAACAAAAGAATTTAAGTGAAATTGAACATGAACCGCGTCTACCCGGTATCACCCGGGATGCAATTAAAATTTACTGATGGAAACAGTTTACCAGAAATCTGATCCTGGAATTTTATGAACTGTTTCTAAATGTTTCTCATCAAAATTTAATTCTTGCCAAACAGAAAATTAAATTTGATCTCAAATATCAGAAAGTTCTCATTTGGATTTTTTTTTATTTAAATTTATTTTTAAAAAAAAATTTTTTTCAAAGTTTTATTTTTTTTATTTTTAGAAATACAAACAAAATTGTTTGAGAATTTTTTAGGAGGATAATTTTGACTATTGTTGTTCTCTTGAATTTTATTCTTACAGCGTTTCGGCTGATGCACCTGAAAAAGGTAGGTTACATGTTCTTGAATTGGAGAATCAACATGGAATTTAGAACGGAACCCTTTATTTAAGGCTGTCACTTGCAGACGTGTCACTTAACGGATATAAGTGTCAAGTAATAAGCAGTTTTAAATGACAGTCTTCTGGAGGTTGAAGGTTCAATCCTCAATACAATGATGCTAAGAATATAGTTACGAATTGCATAAAACCTCCAACCAGACATGACTGATGCAACAAGTGCAAGCTACCTCTGTGGGTTTAATAAAGTGTTCCATTCAAAATTCTGTGCAGATTTCAAAATTCGACAGAAGACATCTAAAGAAGGTTGGAGGTTACATCGGCTGAAACGATGTGAAAATAACATTCAAGACGAGAATAGTAGTCCGAATAATTGAAACATTCAATTCTAATTGCTATTCTCAATTCTTTGCTTCCAGGATTCATGAGAATTTCATAAAAAAAAAAATAAAATTTTTTTTCTAAGATAAAAATCTTTTTTGATTAAAAAAAAAAAAAAAATGGTTCAGTGAGAAAATTTATTTTATTCAAAATAAATTGTCTTGCATTTCTCCAGGAATCAATACAGAATTTCAAACTGAATCCTTTATTTGATCCATGAAGGTAGGTTTCTCTTGTCCCATCAGCCCTGACCAGGTAGAAGTTTTACGTAATTTTTATATTTGTTTTTCTTATCCTCTTTCCATCAGGATTGAACCTCCAATCTTCTGATTATAACTTAAAATACTGTTAACCAACACCTTTATCCATTGTCCCACGGTGATCGAATAAAGGGTTCAGTTTGAGATGCTGAAAAATTCCCAAGTTCAATTCGATGCAACACCATTTAACGCCTTGGCCTATTTCTTAGGAGCAAAGTGTAGTACCTGCTCTGATACTACACATTTTTGGGGCTCAGTTAGGGAGAGATCCTTTTAGACTGAAGCAATTTTTATTTTTTGTCCTAATCCAGATTCTTTTTTTCGTGGAGAGAGGAGAGAGTTGGATTTTCCCCTGCATTATAAACTGACCATGTGAATAAGAATTCAACGATTGTTAATTGACCAAAAAAGGGAGAACAGTAGTCCGAAGAATGTAAATAATCCAAATTATCAATCCTCATCTAAAAAGAAATTTTGAAAGTTCAATATTTCAAGGGAAAAAATAAAGTTGATCAACAAAGTGTCGGCGTTAAAAAATTTGGGGTCCATATTATAATCCACAAAGGTACAAAAAAGTTGTCAAAAACAGATTAGCTGGGGGGGGGGGGTTATCAACGTTCCCCGGGTGTTTGGAGGTTGTTAACAGTCACTATAAAAAAATTTGGGTCCATATTATAATACACAAAGGTACGAAAAAGTTGTCAAAAATAAATGAATGTCATCAAAGGCAAACTAAGTTACTTTTCTACTTAACTGAAAAAGTTTTTATTTAATGTAAAATGTTTATTCAATTCGAAAAATAATATTGAGCGCTACTGGAGAACAAGAAAAAACAGCTGCGATGTCTCTTTACATTTTTGAAGTCTCGATAATCACTTAAAAAAAAAAAAAAAATGGTGATAGAAACCCACTCAATGCCATTTATTGTTTCTATCACCATTTTTTTTTTAAATTTATTTTGAAGTCTTTGTCGAGATTTCAAAGGAGTCGCAGCCATTTTTTTTTTTTTTTTTTGTTCTTTGTTGCACTTAATTTTACTGGTTTTTCAAACCGAACAAACTTTTACATTAAATAAAAACTCATCCAGTTAGGTAGAAAAGTAACTTATCTTGCCTTTGATAACATTTCTTTGTTATATATTTGTTTTTTTTGACAATTTTTTTTCATACCTCTGTGGATTGTAAAACAAACCCCCCAAAATGTTTTAATATTCTTATTTCTGGTGTGGGTGTGCCAGGAGTCGAATAAAAAAAGTTTGTTAAATTTACGTATTACAAGTGTCACCAGACAACTTGCTTGTACAAGATGTCTCACCTAAACAGGATCTGAATCAGTTGGGAAAGAGAGAGTCATCAGCATCTAAGCCAGGCGGCAACTTTTTAGAGCTGAAGAGCCAAACATGTATACTGATTATACGTTGGTTATATTATCATGTACTGCAACAATGTTATTACATCTGTAAATAAATTTTGTGTTTGGAGAAAAGAATTAAATTTAAAATAATCAGATTTAAATATCAATTATTTTACTCTTATTAATTAAAAAAAAAAAAAAAAAAAAAAAATTACATATTTTATATTGTGACATAAGTAAGAGCCCCGAATAGGGCAAAGGTTTTTTTCGTGGAGCACTACGAAGATAATGTTTTTCATATTTATTTTAGAAATTAATTTCAAATTTTAACACTAACTAATGATAATGTTTACAACCATTTTTGTTTTTGATTAATCAAAAATTGTTGCATTTCTTTTGTTAATTTTTCAGTAAAAAAAAATATAAAAAAATTAAATGTCTTCAGCCATTTAATTTTTCGATATAAAACATTTGGTCCTCTTTAAGAAAGAGCTCCATGGAGCCCACTTTGGGAAACCCTGTTCCTGGCTATTGCCGAGATGAGGTGTTCTATTAGCTGAGGTGTATGACTGTTCGGTTCTTCTTCTACCACGCTTTACCTTCCTTTTTGAAAAGGGAATTAATTTATTGCTAAATGCCTGAGGAATCCCTATCAACGAATGCATGTTTTTGCTGGCTAGAGTGCTTTTCTGTTGGACGCTGGCTTTTCAAATCCCACATTATCAACTTTGCGTTTCATGGCAGAAAGATAAACATTCGATGAATCTATTGGGAGAATGATGTAGTAGCAGTATGGGTTTCATTGTTTCAGATTATTTGTATGCGGATGAGATGAACAAAATTTAGATTGAAACGTAACTTATTCAGCCTACGACACAAGCACAATATAGTGACCAATGAGTAGGGCTTATCGTAAGTGGGCCACACCCTGTATATAATTACAGCTTGTGAACCCAAGGATCAAAATTAGTGTTTTGTACTGCGGTAATTTTGTTACAAATGCAAGAAAAGCAAACATAAGATTAGATAAAATTTTAAACTTACACCGACCAATGTTTATTAAAAATATCCAGTCAAAATTTCTTAAAAAAAAAAAAGTTTTGTATTTTTTAAGAATTTCTTATTAAAAAATGCAAAACTTGCATTTTTGTAAAAAATTTTTGTCTGACCAGTTTTAAAATTGACATAGGATACGTGTCCTATGTCAATGTCTGAAATTAAATTGAAAAAAATTTGAGGTGAGGGGGTTGGATCCTTTCATCAGAATTTCCTTCAGAATAGCCATGCCTTAAAATTGATTGAATAAAAAAATAATTTAGTTATTTTTTTTTAAACTGGAAGTTTTATCGTAGAAATAATCTAAAGTTTCTGTAAACTTCAAAACATACTGCTCCCTCTCAAGCCATTTTTATTTTGGCAAAACTACCTCAAGGAATTTCAGAAGAAAAAGTTGTTTTTTTGCATAATCTCTTGCTGTTTTTGATTATAGTAAGAAATTATTTGGAACACCAGAAAGGAGGAGAGGGGGGGTGAAGCAGAAGAATAAGTTATAGTTTGATTAAAACATTGTTCATGCTATATAGATAGGTTTTACTTTATGACGCTAGGAGTGCTGAATACACTTAAAGAATGAGCGAGCAATTGAAAGGAATCTAAAGTTCAGACAGGTAAAATGAAACCAAGAAAATTATTACATACTGTTTAATCATTGATTAATAGTGCATTAGATGGTGGCAGTTTGATATTTCAAGGGTATGACCTCCTTTTCAAAGCATTTTTATTTCAGATCTATGAATCAAAAGATGAAAAATTAATACATTTTTTTTTTCTAGTTTCTCATCTATTCTTTCAGTTAAATTGGTGCTCATAATTTTCCTTTGTTGTTTCGTATAACATTAGAAGGCCACCAAGCAATGCCCAGTCACAATATACACTTAAACATGATATTTTAATTCCTGCAGATTTCGTATTAACAATTAAAGAATGAATTCTCTATTGAATATTTATACTGTACCCAATATATAGTAATGATTTCAAAAGAAGAACGACTTAGGTGCCATCAGCTAGAATCGAAACAAAAAAAATTTAGCACTCCAGCTTTAGTCTTTACAAAATATGCAAATTAGTTAACCTTCGTGAAGTTGCTTGTATAGCTATGATTGAGTATATTAAAGTCTTTTTAATAATTAATAAAATGAAAAAGCAGGCTTTTAATATCAATGTCAAAAAAAAAAAATGTCATCTGAAAATAAGTTTAAAAACAGACCAGATCCCTATCCCGACCAGATCATTTTCTTTTTTATATTTTAGCAAAATAAAAAATTGCTAAATTTAAATTAAAAGGAAATTTTACCATATACTCTCACATATTCTGGACAGTCATTGTAAATTACGTATTTTAATATACATTTCCACAAATAAGCCCAAAATAGAGTTCGGAATGGGATGATGAAAATAATTCAGCTTTGGCACAAAAAACACGAGTTATAATTTTGGTATGTGAACAAAAGCATTTACTAATTTTGTGTGATTAGAAACTATGGCCAAGCACTGACAATTAAACATCCTTGTGGATGAGAGTTCATGAAATACTTTTAATTTATTATTAAAAAAAAAAAAAAGTTGAATAAATTAATTGGATTTGGGCATGCACATAAAGAATTAAAAATGCCGGCAAGCTGTTATGAACAATTTACATTTCAACTTGCCGATATATTTCTGTACACGTCATTCATCTATCCAAAAGTTTTACTAATTATAAACCATCCTTGGTTTACGATAACTATTCCCTGTTAATTTCAGTGTTATGCGACCAGTAGTTTAAGAGTTTATCAGTTAAATATCAACACACACACAGGCACACATGTATCTTGTTGAAATATATAAATTTAAAATTCTTATAAAATGTGACCCGTCTGCATGTTTATAACTTATGAAGCAGACAAAACTTCCAACCTTTTTGTTATAAAATTCAAAATTTAATGCTACTAGCGGGGGTACCTGGCATTGCCCGGGTGTATATAGGTAGTGTAGTAGCAGAGGGAGGGGGATAAAAGCAAAAGTAGGCAGCCCGGGTGGAGAGAGGTGTACAAAAAAAAAAAAAAAAAAAAATGGTAGCAGGCAGGCTCGAACCCGTAACACAAAGAAAAAAAAAAAAAAAAAAAAATCTTAACCGATGTGTACGTGGTGCAACCAGAGGTCGCAAGGGTGGAAATTAAGCTTAACCAATCCAACAGAGACGATGACTTGTGAAAATGTTAACACAAAAACTGACCTCTCATGAAAAAAAAAAACAAAACTGCCCAGTTGATCATCCAGAGGATCACGCTTCAAAACGATACCGATCTCGTGAGGATCCGTCGAATGTATCAAATTTTTGCCAGACATAAAAACACATTTTCGCTTTTTATATATATATATATATAAGGGTGGTGGTGTTTGATCAACACTGCTGGGGAGCCATGATGTAATATACTGTCTTGTTTTTAAATCCCCGAAATAGTGTTTCATGGTAAACAACTGATGATCCCTTGAAAAATAAATTATTGGGTACTATAGTAAATTCGAGAGGGAGTTGATGCAGTGATTGCAGGTGATTAAATAACTTACTGACTAGATGGTTTTCTAATGAATGATAAAAAATATTTTTTGTATAGTTTTAAAGGTTAAAAACTTCAAAGACTATATATATAAATAAATAATGGTCTAAATGTGCACCTCGAGTTTTGATTGATCCATGGATCCAAGTATTTGAAGTTGTAATGCCATGGATTTACAATTGTTTGTGAACTTCTGGCACACGTGCTCTTTGAAGAAGAAAAAAAAAAAGGAATCTGGTAAACATTCTATCGTTGTCTATTGATCTTGCAACCTGATGTGGGAAAACCCATTGCCATGACAAGCAGCAAATGCCTTTCTGAACTGAAGTAGAGCAATTAAGCACTCTCGATGGACCACCGTTATTCACATGGCCAAACAATCTGATTATGACAAGTTTTAATATAGTGACCAGCTTCTGAATACAGTGGTCAAAAGCGTTGGGGGGGAGGGTGCACATAATTTTGATGGCAAAGTATCTTTCAATGAAAGATTTGTCCAAGAAAATTCTTTTATGATTGATCCGTTAACAAATTTCTTTAAACGCTTTTTAAAAAAAATTATGCATGAATATAATTTTTTTTAAAATTACGTCTAATTGCTGTTTAGCATGGCAGTCTTTAAACGAAAAAAATATAAAAACAATAAAATAATTAGTCTTTGAGAAAAACAAGAATTTCAGTCAATTTATATATTTGAAGACTTTTTTTTTTCTTTCTTGTAAGTTGATGCCTCCGTTCAGTTTTGAAAGACAAAGGATACCCCTTAGGGGCAGTTGCGTATGTAATTGTGAGGCAATGGTCGTGCAATCTCTAAGCATGCCTCTCCTGAATCGGCACTGTTTGGGTCCATTGGCAAGAAGACCAGGACGACTGGAAACAATGCCGAGATAAGCGGAGAGCACATACAGCACCTGGAAGTCTCAAATGGTCACCCATTTAGTACTGGACAGGCTCAACTTCGATGATCCAGCGGGAACCGGTGTGTCAACGTGATTCTTTAAAAGAAATTCTAAAATAAGTTTATCAATGAGATCATAATTCAGAAACGCAACACTAATATTCGTTCATAAAAAAAATCTTGTTTTTGCTAGAAAATTCTTCCATCTAGACGATGGGGTTAAGTTTAAAACAATTATCCAAACCATTTCAATACTGTTCTTCATACAAACAATATAAACATGTATACAAAAATATTTTTTGAAGCTATACAGATGCTGAAAGCAAACTTTTTTTTTTTTTTACATTTTTCAGGAACAGGGGTTGTTTTATATTATCTTTATTTTTTTTAGTAAAGTCCTATAAAACAATATAAAACCTTCCAGTCTGAGTCATTTTAAAAAAAATAAATTTATATATAAAAAAAAAAAATAAATCAAGTTTGTTTTTTTGTCTTAATTTTTTTTTTTTTTTTTTTTTTAGGAAAATCCCCGTCAAAAATAGGAGTGTTTCATATTTTTCTTTGATTTTTGACTTGTTTTTATGATTTTCACTAAACAGATGGAGTTTTTAATATTATTTTTATAATATCGAACGTTCCTGTCTTTGAAGGAAAGATTTTCCCAAAAAATAAAAACTCACAGTATGTGTGACTTCTATGATTTCATTGGTAAAGCTCCAAACAAGAATCTTCAACACACGTATAATTAAATAAGGGTGTATATATTTTTTGAATAAATCATAAAGAATCATTCTTATCGTTGATTGTGTGATTTAAAGACGAAAACAAATTTTTTTCTCTGAATATTCAGTTGTAAGAATACAATTACCTACCAACTCTAATGACCCCATCCTTACCTAAGTTAAAAATGTAATCTCTGAATCTTTTTTTTTTTTTAAATATTTTTTGGGAAAAAGGATTTTTTTTTTTTTTTTTTTTTGCCAAAGCTAATTCACTTATTTTGGAGTTATATTTACTAAAAAAAGAAAAAAAAAAAAGATTACAAGGTGGATGGATAGAATGATTTTATATATATCTCAAACACCTCACCATTAAATTTTGAAGTTTTTTTAAAATCTCAACTAATGACAAAGAAAATGTATTAGATTAAATTGTTTACAATAAATAAAAAAAAAAAATCTATATAAAAGTGAGATGTGTATGAGGACGAATCTGATCTCCATACTTTAAATTTGATATATAGGGTATTTAGACATGTGAAATAGCTTTAATCGGTTTTCATCCAGAAAAAAGGGCTGCTAGGAGGTTCAAATTGAAAAATTGGTACGGGGGGGGGGGGTCAGATTTTTATCTGTTTGTCAACTGTTTCACGAATGCGCATGCGTGAATCGTTCACGTGACAGATTCCTTATTTTAAGAATAAGTATCTTTGAAAACATTTTCAAAGATAGTGGAAAGTTAGCCTAACGGATTTCAAAAGTTAAAAAAAGTTGACTTGGGTGCCATCAGCTAAAATCGAAACGAAAACATTTAGCGCTTCAGTCACGTCTCCTATGAGTGTAGCTATCAAATCAATTACAAAATCGATTTTGCCAAGGATAGGGCATTCTACTGGATGCCAGACACATTCACTGACTATTTCAGTCACTCCAACCAAGAAACATTTAAGATTTTAACCTTTGAGTGCAATTGTTTGTCTTGCACCTGGTTAACCAAGTTTATTAGCCAGGTAGTTTTAGTTTCATGTACGGCCCAAAAGCAACATTTTTATTTTTTACATTGCACTTTTGGTGATCGGGAGATCCTATTTATTAAAAAGGAGGATAGAAGATGATAACCTACTACAAACATTAAATTAACGTATATACAAACGATCATTTAATGTTTGTAGTATGTTATTATCATCCACTTTTTTAATAAATAGGATCGTTAAGGCACTACTGTATTGATATATAGATCCATCAGAATATAATATGATTGGAGATATCAAATTGGTTCCATTTAGAAATTCATTAAAATAAAAGACTATTAGAATGTAATAAGAAACTCGAATTGAATTCAAAATGACGTCTTACCATGACGTCCATTTACATCGTAAGTTAATAAAAAAAAAAAATGTATTAAGATTTGATTTTTTTTTGTATTGAAAGAGAAAAAACAAAAACCTATCACTGACAACTTTCATTTTAAACAACCAGTTTGGTTTAAGCTAATTGAATTCTTTTTTTATAAACCATGAAACTGCAGTAAAGTGTTTATGCATGCCAAATTTATTGTTATGAAACTCTGTAGAAGTGCTCAATATGTTTACAGAGCCTATCTGGATTCAGGTACAGTCGAGTATCATGCAAATTTGATAACAAGGTTTGTCAGGCATTACTGATGGCAAAGTTAATCCTCTCTCCACCACCACCTCTCCTAAAGTCGGTTCAAAAGGTTAAATATTATCAGGGAATATTTTAAATGATTAGCCGATTACAACCCAATAAAAAAATAAGCATTAAATAAAATAGCAAAAATAAAAATCTTCATGTACTCATTAGGTTAAAAAAAGAAATAAAATGATACTTGTACAGTTTAATCAAGACATTTAAAAAAATGAAAATATCGAAAAAAAAAAAAAAAAAAGGTTATATTACACGTATCTGTTATGAACAAAGTTCTCCGGAAAAATATGTCACTTAATTTCATCAAGTAGTTTTTTTTTTTTTTTTTTTTACAGCAAAAAAACAATTTGTTATGATACCGAGCAAAAGGTTCAATTTTTCGGAAGAAAAGCTAGGAATAAAGATGGGGAGGGAGTGTCGGCGCTTTAACTGGAGTTATCTCCCCGTGGAGTATTCAACAAATTCCATAATGGCTGGCTTCAACGCACTCTTATAAGAACATGTTTTCCCCCTGTAAAAAACAAAAAAAAACTACTCGATCAAATTATGTGAAATTTTTTTGTTTTCGGAGATCTTCAGTCCAAAGCAGATACGTACAATATAATTTTTTTTCTTTTTTTTTTTTCGATATTTTCATTTTTTAATGTGTTGATTAAACTGTACAAGTACTAAAATAGTCGCATACCAAAAATTTATCCAGTATTTTAGTTTTTATAAAATTAATACGAAATGCCACGGAAGGTTAAGTCGGGATCATTTTAAACAACTATTCTTATCTTGGTTATTAGTTAATTACAAAATATTAAAATGAGATGAAAATAATTATAATACAATGAATGGTAAAAACGAAACGTATGAGAGAAAAAAAAAAACAAGGAGAAACTGATTGAAACTCATTCTTAAAATCTGGTAATTTTTAAAGAATTTAAGAAAATTTGGGTTACGAACCTTGAATTATCTCCCTTGCCACAGTTATCTTCCTTAAAATGTTCTGAGACTTATCTCCCTTGGATATTAAAAATTATCTTTAAAAAGGTTTCATTTGAAAAAAAAAAAAAAAAAAAAAAATTTTATGAGAGATGCCATTTTCTTTTGTTTCCGTATTTTTTTTTTTAATTCTGAGTTTAATTTGCCACGTAAAAAAAAAAAAAAAAAAAAAAAAAAAGTTACACGTGAAGACATGAAATTTATTTTCTATACCAACATCTATAGAAAAAAAAAAAAGACTTGAAGATGGAACTTAAGTCAAATCTGTTGCGCAGGTTTGTTTGTTTTTGTTTATATATATATAAATTACATATTATATAATATATATTATATAATAAATTTTTAAGATGGTGATCGGATTACTTATATGAAACATTTAAAAAGAAAAATAAAAGTTGCTGAGTTTGGGTAGTGTGTTCATTTTTTTTGTTTAAATCTTAAACAAAAACAAATCTATATTAAAAAAGAAAAAAAAACCTCATTTGTAATAAAACATTAAAAACATTCGTTTTGTTTGTTAGTTTTTTCTTTCTTCATAGATATCATTAAATATGAAAAAATAAAAGATTTGTTTTTATAAAATGTTAAAATTTGTAATTCGGAGACTTATTTTGAATAAAAAAAACTGAACACGTGTTTGTCCAAATTGACAATATGAAAGCGTGAAAAGAGGAAATGAATAAGAACGAGGATTAATAAAAAAAAAAAAAAAAAAAAAAAAAATTTTTTTTTTTTTTGAGTAATCGCGACCTGTTTCTTAGACAAGAGGAAAATGAGACCCCCCCACCAAAAAAAAAATAAAATAAAAAATACTCCCATACTTATTGTTCCATAATATTTATAATTTCAACGTGTGGGGATTCTTCAAAGAAAAAATATCAACAAAATATGACATAAAAAAAGATAACATTCAAAAGAAACAGGGCAAAAAATAAAAATTGTCTTCCAAGAGGTGCTAAACAGTGTAATTTTATTATATAAATTGAACTTTATAGCACAATATTATCTTTCAAGTATTTATTTATATTTACTAGCAGGCTGCCCACATAAATCAGGTCATATATGCTAGGATGTTTTCATCCTTAATTCTGTGCAACCGTGCACAACAAAAATATGCATAAATAGAACTGATCGTAATAGATTGATGAAACCAATCAGCCAACAAGAAACCATATAAAATAAATAATTAATGAAAGTTCGTTTTTCAAAGGAATATGCAAATTAGTTAACCCTAGCATTTCAGCCCGGTGTTGTCCGGGTGTTTGGAGGTGTGTGTTGAGAAAAAAAAGAGGTAGTAGGAAGGAAGGCTTGAACCCGTACCTCAAAGGGGGAAAAGAATGGTGAAAAAAAAAAACGTGACGTCTTTGCTGTTACAACCACCGGAAGTGACGTAGGTTTTAATTAAGGCTAGACAATTGAAAGGAGAGGATGACTTTCGAAAATATCGGCAAAAAAAGCGACCCCTCCCTGTAGAAAAGTGCCTAGTTGAAAGTGAATATATTAATGTTTTTAGCCAAGTTTTCGATATTTGTCGTCTGAAAGGTCGAACTTCAAAACAATACTGATCTAGTAAAAATCCGTTGCCTCTGTTGAAAGTTTTAGGCAGACATGTAAACATACATACATATATAGATTGGTAACTCAAATTTTCGACCCAAACCGATTAAAAAGTTTGCCCTATCTCTGAATACCCTTTATGTAAAATTTCAAATGTTTAGACCAGAAATTGTCTGAGTAATTTGGTAGAGACCAAAGCGGTCAAATTTTTAAAAAAAAATTGATCCCTAGTATGACCCCTTAACATTTATTGTTTGGGACTCAAATCAAGTTATTGGTTAGATCCATGTCCAAGGAACCTATATCCAAAATTTCAAGTGTTTAGACCTAAAATTGGTGGAGGAGTTTGGTAGAGTTCATAAAGGTCAAATTGTTGAACTTTGACCCTTTAACAGCCAAATTTCTGGCCGAAAACAGATTATAAAGATTTTCCCAAATCTCAGTACACTGTATATCAAATTTCGAGTCTGTAGACTGAAAATTGACAGAGTTATTGTGTAGGGAAATGTACACAGACAGACACTTTCACAGATATAGATTTATGAAGTCACTCCCATATCAATTTACAGAGTATATTAAAAAAAGCTTGTTTTAATAATTTTTAAATAGAAAAAGAAGGCTTTTAATATTAATGTCAGTGTGGCAAAAATCTCAACTTAGATATACATGTTGATAGATTGGAGATATGTGTATGCATTTAGCATTTTTGAAACATATCTTTTTACTAGCTTTGCCCAGGCGTAATACACGCTTAAATACAATATTTGATTTGTCCAGATTTTCCATATATTATTATAGAGTCGTTATTTCCAAAGTAAAAAAAAAAAAAAAAAAAAAAGTATTTGGCTGCCATCAGCTAGAATCGAAACCAAAAGCAAAACAGTAGCATTCAAAGCTGGTGATGTTACCACCATACCAACGTGCCATGTATATAAACTGATTAAAAATTAAAAATAAACTAGGATGAATGTAGAAAATGTATAACAATTGTTTTCAAAATCCCAAAAGTTCATAAAAACCACGCACGACCATGTGTGGTTTTTATGAACTTTTACCTCAGGTTTTTTTTGTTGTTCAATGTTTCTGCAATTACAAAATAAATCTTTGAATTTAACGAGGCATGTTCCAAGTAATGGCTCCTATTTTTTTTTTTATTATTCTGCCAAAACAGATTAGAAATTGTAATTTGCATTATGATTATTAATCTTATGCATTCATGACCTGAAAATTTCATCTCCCTGTTGCAGATATTGACGGTGTGCAACCCCCTGTCACGAACGGATGCATCAGATGTAGATATGTATTGAGAATGATAGTGATGACCATGTAGACAAATTTACCTGATTTTTGGAATCAGCAGTTCAGTCATGTGATTTTGGGAATATGCCATCTTATGTCAATGTAGTACATATTTCATCATTTTTCATAATTCTTGGATACGGTACTAAATTCGACAATCATTTTTCATAATTTTAACACACAATATCGGAAAAAAAAAGGGGCAACCCTAGTATTAATCGATCCATCAACAGCGCTATTCAAAAAGAGATAAATGTCATAATCAAATTTCATTCAAGAAAGATCGACCACCAGAAATGTGGGGTGACCAGATAAAGGTCGCAATTGGCCCAAGACCGTGGTAAGTGACATAATTTTGTTTTCAAGCATGTGGCAAAGCTCTCAGAAGCATGTACAAAAGTCAAAGGCAAGTGCGCTTAGCTTCAACAAAAAGAAGAGACCTCTCTATCTATTGAGCAATAACTTACGACATGGATTGCAAGATGTTATGTGGAAATTACAGCCAGAGACCCCCCCCCAAAAAAAAAGGTGGTATCCCACTTACAGCATCTCTTTTCTTAAATGGTCACCTATCTAAATACTGACCAGGTTCACTGTTGCTTAACTTTGCAAAGTACATTGTCAGGTCACCAGACAACTATTCTCATCTTATTAATAGTTGTTACTTTTCACAGGGTTTCGGCCGATGTAACCTCCAATCTTCTCTAGGTGCATTAAAATCGGATTTTAACAATCGGTGCTAAAAGACTATTTGTCTCTCCATGAATTTTGAGATGAGAATTGGTTACTGATATTATTTGGAATCTGCCGGTCTCATTTTCAGTGTTCGCAAGGACCCATGGCACAGTGGTTAGAGTACTATGAAAAAAAAAAAAAAAAATTGATTGTAAAGTGATATTCTCCTGAAGGTTAAAGGTTCAATCCTCAGTGTGGGCGACTGATAAAAAAAATACAATTGCGAATTGCTTAGGACCTCAATCCAGTCATGGCTGACAGAACAAGAGATTGCTACCTTTGTGAAGTAAATAAAGGGTTCCGTTCAAAATTCTGTCCAGAGTTCGACAAGATACACTTGAAGAATGTCGGAGGTTACATTGACTGAAATGTTATGAAAATAACGCTGGAGATGAGAACAGTAGTTCGAAGAATCCAAATAATATGAATAACCAATCTTAATGTGAAAAATTCACAAACGTCCGAAGAATCCAAATAAGATTTTTAATGTGGAGAAAACTGTAGTAAATATTTGATTTAAGTCGAAACTTATACAGAATTCCGACTGAGATTCCACGGTGCCGAGTTCAGCTATAAGTTGGAAAAGATGCACCTGTTGAAGATCGAAGGTTGCAGCAGCCAAACATTTAATTTAATTCTGTTTAAATCTGACGAGGTTCTGATTTGATCGCCAACAACAAAAGGATCAATTAGGTTTTAAAGCGCAAAATATGCAAAACGAAAGAGACCTTTGGATCTACATCGGTTGAATTTTGATGCACGGTGCATCTGAAAACAAACAGATAATTAAACTTGAAGGTCGCTGGGAAAATGGTGGGATCCTTCTACCGCTCCAGAAGATATCTCACTAATGATGCAATTCTCTATCTATATAAAAACCAAGTGCGTCCAAGGATGGAGTACAGCTGCCACATCTGGGCAGGAGCTGCTAAAATCAACCTATCCTGCCTTGACAGAGTACAAGATAGACTTCGTGGCTTAGTGGGGGGTGCCCTCTTCTCTTCCCTGCAACCTCTTTCCCACAGAAGAGACGTGGCGAGCCTGTCTTTGTTCTATCGGTGTTTCCATGGCGGGTGCTCGTCTGAGCTCCATTCTCCCCCCCCCCATCCCACCAGTCTTTTTCGGAAGACGCCTGACTGCCTGAAACCACCGTCAATAATTTCCCCCACTCCTTATCTGTGCCTAAATCAAAACGTAGATTCCATGAACAAAGCTTCTTTCTTAGAACCGCACGCCTGTGGAACTCTGTTCCGCTTGCCTGTTTCCCTCCCGACTTCAACCTGGATGTCTTCAAGTCCAACACTAACAAATTCCTGATGAACCGCCCCCTTGACGCTTTATCAATTCTCCAATACTATTACTACACTATCCCATTGATTACTGTACACACAATAACCCTTATCCCCGAGTGGCCCTTGGGCCTTGATAAGTGGTGAACTCTATGTAAAAAAAAGAAAAAAAAAAAAGAAGTTATTTGGTTACTAACTACAAATTATATTTTTTATCAGATTTATTGTTGCTTGGGACTGAATGATGATCAACGAACGTTCCATACTCCCATATTTTATTGTCGGTGAAAATCGCCCAGTTTTTTTTTTTTTTTTTTTTTTTTTTAAAATCAAACTGGTTGATTTTCTGCTTTAGTTAGGAGCCCATCACAGTGGACTGAGAGAAGCTTCACATGCTTCCACAGTGATTTAATCCACATGATTAGGTAAAAAAATTCTTCCTCCTTCTGAGGAGAAGAGGGTTAACTAACACTAATGTCCATTTGTTCGGCAACTGACACCAACATATCATCATCATCATCATCATCATCTTCAAGCTCAGACTCTGTTAAACTCTGTTCAATATTCTCCACAGCAATCGCCAACAGAGAATCCTCCAACTCCTCATCATCGTCGTTCGTTATCAGGTCATCGTTGGTCTCCTCTGCAGATAAATCTTCAATCCACGGCAACACGTTTCCTGGAAGATCGTAATCTTGCAAGAAAGACAAAAAGAAATTCACATAAGTTAACAGAAATCTACAAAGATGAAAATAATTTACTAATTCTTCGATGTCGCTATGGGAGCAGGTGATACCGTCCGGCTCGGTAATGCATCTTGTCCAAAATATATACAAGGAACATCTAAAACAAATGGTTATACAAGGTTTGTTCCAAAAGTAAAGCTTCTTATATTTTTTTTTTAAAACTAAAAAAGTTGATTTACAAAAACGAGAGTAATAAAATGAAAACAAGTTTTTCTACATGGTCACCATTTTAAATACCCTTTTGCCAAAAATTGAACGACTCGTCTCTGCTTCCGACACATGTCCATGACAGGTTGCTTTCTTAAGAGTTTCACATTGTTACTATCTGTAACAGAGAGATGAAATTTTCAAGTCCTGAAGTCATCATAACGTTGCAATTTGCAATCCTCTCAGATCTAGTCGAGCGAAATAAAAAATAGGAGGCATTACGTTTGTAACAGCAGTTGTACTAAGAGAGAGTAATAAAATTCAAGTAAAGAACATTTTGTTCATCTGTTCATCTCTAGACTTCTTTTTATATAGAAAGGGGGTTCAAAAAGTAATGTCGGTACTAGTGCACTTATAGATCCGTGCTGAAATAATAACATTATTTAAAAAGCCATTCTTAACATGGGGAGGGTGTTTTGTACCTATTCTATACTTTAACCTTACAATTGAATAAAAAAACATCAAACTAATTAAACTTGGAAATACGATTTAAAAAATAGCGCGGATTAGTAAGTGCACAACTACTGTAGTGTCTCCTATTTTTTTATTTTTTTGAATTCTTGGCAAAAGTGCATTGAGAATGGTGGTGACTACATAGAAAAATTAATTATAATGGTACCACTCTCATCTTCGTAGCTCTTTTCAACCTTTCAAGTTGGAAAAAGAAAAAAAAAGAAAAAAAAAGAGAAAAGAAAAGAAAGAAAAGAAAGAAAAAAGAAAAAAGAAAAGAAAGAAAAAAGAAAAGAAAGAAAAAAGAAAAGAAAGAAAAAAGAAAAAAGAAGAAAAAAGAAAAGAAAAAAAAGAAAAAGAAAAAAGAAAGAAAAAGAAAAAGGAAAAAAGAAAAGAAAGAAAAAAAAGAAAGAAAAAAGAAAGAAAAAAGAAAGAAAGAAAAAAAAAAGAAAACAAAGAAAAAGAAAAAAAAGAAAAAAAAGAAAGAAAGAAAAAGAAAGAAAAAAAAAGAAAAGAAAGAAAGAAAAAAAGAAAGAAAGAAAAAAGAAAAGAAAGAAAAAAAGAAAGAAAAAAGAAAAGAAAAAAGAAAAGCAAGAAAAAAGAAAAGCAAGAAAAAAGAAAAGCAAGAAAAAAGAAAAGCAAGAAAAAAGAAAAGCAAGAAAAAAGAAAAGCAAGAAAGAAAAAAGAAAAGCAAGAAAGAAAAAAGAAAAGCAAGAAAGAAAAAAAAGAAAGAAAAACAGAAAGAAAGAAAGAAAAAAGAAAAGCAAGAAAGCAAGAAAGAAAAAAAAGAAAGAAAAACAGAAAGAAAAAAAGAAAAACAGAAAGAAAAAAAAAGAAAAACAGAAAGAAAAAAAAGAAAAACAGAAAGAAAAAAAAAGAAAAACAGAAAGAAAAAAGAAAAAAAAACAGAAAGAAAAAAGAAAAAAAAACAGAAAGAAAAAAAAAAACAGAAAGAAAAAAGAAAAAAAAACAGAAAGAAAAAAGAAAGAATAAAAAGAAAAAAAGAAAAAAAGAAAAGAAAGAAAAGAAAGAAAAGAAAGAAAGAAAAGAAAGAAAAGAAAGAAAGAAAAGAAAGAAAAGAAAGAAAGAAAAGAAAGAAAAGAAAGAAAGAAAAGAAAAGAAAGAGAGAAAAAAGAGAAAAGAAAGAGAGAAAAAAGAGAAAAGAAAGAAAGAAAAAAGAGAAAAGAAAGAAAGAAAAAGAGAAAAGAAAGAAAGAAAGAAAAGAAAAAAAGAAAAGAAAAAAGAGAAAGAAAGAAAAAAGAAAAGGTAGAAAGTTGGTTTCCATGTTTTTCCCTTAACATGAAAACACAAATGTAAGCATTTTTTTTTCTTTTCTTTTTACATCAAAATTTTCCCTATAAATCTGATGGAAAGATAATAGTCACGTGTCCATAGCTACCTTCATGGGAACGAAAAGTCATTTTCATTACACCAACATCTATTTAGAAGCAATAGCTTAAGAGCATTCTTATGCCTTCGGAACCTGAAAATTTCATCTCTGTTACAGATATTAACAGTGTGAAACTCTTAACAAAGCTACCTGTCATGGGTTATAATACTTGAGAATACTAAGGTTCTGCAAAGCAAAAATAATATTAATAGATTAAAAATACTTGAAGCATTAAGACAAAAAAAGCCTCAGATAAATAACATTAATTACGAGTACAGTTGAAATATTATGAAATGCTTATAGTAAATTTAAAATATGTATTTATATTGTAATTAGCCACCATCTGACCGTGACAAAAAAAAAAAAAAAAAAAATATATATATATATATATATATATATATATATATAAATAATCAAAAACATAATTTTTACAATGCAATTTGCCTGAGGATGACAGAAGTATTCATATCGAAAGCGCTCACAAAAGAAACTTATGGATCCAACCTAAACAATTTTGAGAAAAACGAAAAAAAAAAAAATATTCGGAGCTTGGAGAAGATAAAAAAATAGTGAAACTGAAAAAGTGCGTGCTTTTTAATAACATTTGTCTCAATGAGAATATGTTGCCTAAATATACCATATATATATATATATATATATATATATATATATATATATATATATTTATTATAAAACCACTGTATATGATTTTCCACTACTCTATCTGTGCCAAAAATCTAAATGCAGATTCCATGAACACAGCTTCTTTTCCAGAACTTCCTGCCTGTAAAATCCTATTCTGTTTCCCGATTGAATGGCAGCCTTCAAATCCAATGTAAACAAATTCTTGTTGAGTCGTCCCCAGAAATCAAATTCTACCCAATTTACACCATTAACGCTTACTATACTATCACCTTACATTCATTAATCCTTATCCTCGAGTGGCCTTTGGGTCTTGTTAAAGGGGGACTCCTAAGTAAAAATATATATATATATATATATATACACACACACACACACACACAAAGGCCATGTAATTCATATAAGAAATGTTACCGTAAATTCGTCCTTTATTCTTTAACTAGCAAGTGGGAGTGGGGAGGCACTCTGTAAAAAAAAACAGGACTTTGTTGTCATCAACCAGAAGCGAAATTGAAAGCAAAATTTTTCGATAACATTGGAGTTGAAATTTAGACGTTGAGCAGGGCAGATGGTCTAACAGCCCCCCCCCCTCCCCCAACTGGGGAGGTAGCTGACGTGCTTCAGAATGGAGACCTAGAATAAAGCACTCAAGCAAAGATATTCACTTTCCATTCTTCTGTGTCAACATTCTTGAAAGTGAATAGAAACTATATAAAATACAATCATACAATCAGCGTTCTTGGAGGTAAATGATTTCATTCAAACAGGTTCCACCCTCCAAGAACAAGATCAAGGACGCATGAAACTAAGGTATGTCAAAAATACATGTATGACACACATTCAGATAGCTACCTAGATCAAGAGATATATCGATAATACACATAGATAGATAGATCGACAGACAGATTAATAACAAATACGTTCTTGTGTTCGACTTACTACATAACATTTTTATATGCAGTAGTTTCATATGGAGTAAATAAATAGTAAACCAATATTTTTTTTTATTAAATCTTCCACACTTGTAAGTAAATGTATCCATAAACTTTCCTGTTTCATAAGAAATTCATAGGACAACTTAATGGATATTTGTTTACATTGAACTTGAAAACAACCATGTTGTAATTTGTAGAGAAATATTCCTGCACTAATGTGTTCAAAAGGTGGAAAGTTCTTGAAAAAAGACTGTTCATGGAAATTCTGATTTTCGACACACAGAAAGTTCTTTGCCGTGTTGGTAACCAAATTATTTTTTGCCGAGAAGGCTTTTTTTTTTCAAAGACACGGACCAAAACTCGAAACTCAGCTGAGTGCTTACTGTGCGAATATTGGCGAAATAGGGGAAGGCATCTCTTCTATGAGAGAGAAGAAAAATTATTTAAAAAAAAAAGAACGGACTTTTTAAAAGTATATTTTGTCAAAAGATCGAAGTTCAAAATACTTACATTCGGAACAAAAATTATTCTGTTTACAAACTGGATCATGACATTTTTGGTAATAAGCACATTTCTTCAAGTCGACAAATAACCTGAAACAAAAACAGGATAACTGGTACTTGTACAGTTTAATCAACACATTAAAAAATGAAAATATCGAAAAAAGGTTATATTGTACGTATCCGTTTTGAACTGAAGATCCCCGAAAAAAAAATTTCATTTAATTTGATCGAGTAGTTTTTTTTTTTTTACAGCAGAAAAACACGTTTTTATGAGAGCATTATGAAGTCAGCCATTATGGAAATTTTTAACACGCCACAGAAAGATAACTCCATGTAAATCGCCGATACTCCCTCCCCATCTTTAATTCTAGCTTTTCTTCCTAAAAATCAAACCTTTTGCTCGGTATCATAACAAATTTTTTTTTTTTTTTTTTTTTGCTGTAAAAAAAAACTACTTGATGAAATTAAGTGAAATTTTTTTTCGGAGAACTTTGTTCTATAATGCTTTGGTTTGGTTGTTTTTGTTTTACGGCATATCAACCCTTTTCAGGTTATTTAATGTCGAATCCAAAGATTTGAGAAAAATTTTTTAATATATTATATTTGTTGTTTTCAAGTCGGTTTCTATTTAACCCATAGTTGGGACCCTAACAGGTACTACCACTCCGGGTCAGAGTGGACCTGGGAGCAATGGCAATTAAAGGGTGGCTCCACACTCCCCAAAACCCGCCAGCTGGGGCCTCGCCATTGGATATAGTTTAAGGTCATATCCAGGACCAGTTCTATAATGGATACGTACAATATAACCTTTTTTTTTTTTTTTTTCGATATTTTCATTTTTTAATATCTTGATTAAACTGTACAAGTACCGTATAATTTCTTAAATTAAGAAACATTAAATTAAATTTGAAAGAAAGAAAAAAGAAAAGTATTGCCTAGAAGAGAACATAGCTTTCATGTATAATAATCTCTTTCTATATAATTTTATCTTATTCAATTTAGGCAAACAAAATTACCATTAGTCGCAACAATAAATTTACTGTTTCAGTGTAAAGACTTCATCAGGTGACAAAAACAGTCTCTGGTCTTAATCAAGGCAGGACCTTTCATGAAAAAAAAAAAAAAAAAAAAAAAAAAAAAAAAGAAGAAACATCATGCCTCAACTAAGGCCACAGGCTGTTTTTGTCACATAATGAAGTATTTTTTAGACTGAAACAGTAAATCTATTGCTGTGATAAAAGATAATTTTGTTCACCTAAATTGAATAAATATGTGAATGACTTCATGACGGTTAATTAATTTGCAGATTCTTTTGACTGTACTGACCTGCAAAAATTCAAATGTAATGTGAACAGATATCTTGCTACCCAACTCCCTACATAGTATCCCTCCACATCTGGTCCCAAATAATAGCCCCCTTAGTGGTACTGTTCCTTGTTTGGGAGTGGGAGTGAAAAAAAAAAAAAAAATTATGCTAAGTGGAAACAATAATTCCTGCTCAACCTATACATGACAATACATACATACAACATTATATATATATATATATATATATATATATATATATATATATATATATAAAATAAAAATTACAATTAAATTTACCAAAATGATCCAAGATGGTAAAATTAAAGTATATTATAAATATTAAAGAATTAATATTTATAAAGTAATCTCAACCAGATGTAAAAGCTCGATAAAACCAAATAGGAAATAGAGCTCATAATAAGAGCAAATAGTTAATAAAACATGTTAAAAAATATTTTGAAAAAGAGTTAAAAACATATTTAATTAGAAAAGGAAACCCTAAATAAGTGGATAGTCCTAGGACTATCCACTTATTTAGGGTTTCCTTTTCTAATATTTTCTCCTCTGAAGAGATGGTAGACATCGAAATCCTATAGGATAAGAAGTTATAATATTTCAAATGTATTCTTTGTCTTACATAGAATAATAAAAATCTTTCAATAAATTCAAACATTTCACGTCAAATTCATTGAATGACTAAAATTTTATTATATATATATATATATATATATATATATAGATATATATCTATATATCTATATATATAGATATATATATATATATAGATATTTAACTTGATAATAAAAAAACAATTGTGAGACTACATACTGACCACCATAGTTAAAATTCCATTGATAGAAGTTTTCAATGTCATTTAAGATACAGGACTTCATTCTCTACAATATGGGCCAAATATTAAGTCTCCATGATAGACTACTATATCACGAAAAGTGTGACCTTTTAGCTAAAAACTTTAAAATCAATTCAGTTTAAGTTAGCTCATGACAGATATTTTGATCAAGTTTGGTGACAATTGTGTGCATGCTAGGCTGTACACAAACCAATAAATTTCAGCAACGGAGATCTTCAGTTTACTTTCGGCAGCCTCATAGCTCTTGCCTTCTTCTTCAGTCTTCACATTCCATGAACAAAGTTTTTGACAAAGGGGGGGGGGAAGAATTGCCGTTTCATGGGTTGGAATCGATCAGTCTAACATTTATCGTCGTTTAATTTTTCTTTTTTTGAGTAAAATTTTTATTTTTTAATTCCTTATATCAAGTGGTTTTATGCCTTGTCTACAGTAATTTCCATAAAGAAAACAAAGCCGCGTGTGTGGTCTCCCTTTGGCGCTGCATATGAGATGACGCCACAAAAATTAATGAAGAAATGAATGTGAGAAGTGTGAAGGACCAACGTTGTCTTCATATTTTCGTCAAGTTTCAGAAATATCTAATGGATGGAGCAAAAGTTACGGGGTAAAAACTATAATTCGTGACCCATTTTGAGCTCCCGGGAACGCCAAATCCCAGTGAAAAATGAACAAATTGTGCAGTTTAACACGATTAAGACATGTTTATTTGAATTCAATACCATGGAGAACCACTATATAGACATACATATCAAGTTTTTGAATATGAAAAAAGATTTCCTAAAAGGCATGTTTTTTTTTTTTTTGTTTAGCACTAAGAGTCCCTGGGGATGTGAACCAGAATTTTGCTAGGACCACCTATACTAAATTTATATTAAGAACAATGGCCTCCACATTTTGGCCAAGTTTCAGAAAAATCTAATCGATGGATCAAACGCTATGCGGCAAAAAGTGTAAGTTTTGGCTATTTTGGGGCATTTTTGACCTCTTTTGAGCCCCTGGGGACCAACGGGAACTATTGCACAAAAAAGGTTTTTTACTGTGCACATCTATTTAATGAAATAGAATTTGTGGCAAAATATCAGGAAAAATTAATGGACGATTATCTAGCAATTGTCCGGACTAATGGACGCCACCAAAAACATAGGTCCCTCTCTGATAAATCGGGGCACCAAAAAAAAAGAAAAAAGAAAAAGTGGGCGTTGGAGAAATAATAACCTGATGTTGTTGCTTTTATGCTCCCTTTTGATATTTTCGCACCATCTATAGCCGACAATGTCATAACAAAGGAGATTTCCTTCCATAAAATAAAACCAATGTCGGATCTTCCCGCGTCGTCCATTGGAACCAACTAAGGAACTGATGAAAGCATCCACTTCCGGATACGGAGATTGTTCACTTGCATCTCCTTCGTCGCCTGAAAAGGAAATAAATCCAAGTTTAGCTTTACTTAGAATGAAAGAAAAATAAATTTAACACTGCCCGTGCTTTTTTGCTTCATTGGATAACTAGCAGGAGGAGGCTCTAATGATGCCTACTATACCGAAATTCAAAGCGATCTCAGAAGTTATAGTCAGGTGACTTCTGGCGTAGCACTACAAGAAATGGTGACAAGGCAATTCAGTTCCTTTGCCCCACCCCCCCTCATGCCTATATCTCCCCTGTACATTTACTCTTTTTTTTGCTTGAAATTTTCTTATTTTGATTTCAGTTTTATAATTTCATAAACATTCTATAAAGTCAAATAAAAAATATTTTTAAAATTTAAAAAAAACAAAAACAAAAAAAAACTTTTATAATTTCATAAACATTATTCTATAAAATAAAATAAAAACATTTTTAAAATTTAAAACAAAAAACAAAACCATTTCATTATTTCATAAACATTTCTTGTAAAATTCCAAATAAAATGAAAATTATTTTAATTTTGTTATCAAAAGTGCAACTAAAGACTAATCGTCTTATTTTTATCTTTATAATTTTGTTAATTTTTATTGTATATTTTTCAATAATGTCCTTTTCTTATATTTTATTTCAATAAATCGCTTCACAATAGGAATACTGAAGAACAAGTGAAAGAACTGATTTGCCTTGTCACCGCCTTTGGTAGCGTTACACTAGAAGTTAGGAAGTACGTTAGCTGACTATAACCACCTCGGACAAACATTCTAACTGTACACTTGTTGGGCTTTGCTGTTATTTGTATTTTTTTTCTTCCCCATAAATTTGATCGAGTTTGAAAAGGGAACATTTACACGACAGATTTTAAAGCAATTGTTTTCTAAACTATGAAAAACAGATCAAAGATGAGAAGTGGACAGAAATTTTGACACGGGAATCAGAGAGATAAAAGTCCTAGCATTAAAATCATGATCTTAAATGAGGAGTATCATTTAGCAGAATCATAGCAACAACAACTATTGTAAAAAAAAAAAAAAAAAAAGAAAAAACATCTATTGTAAAAAAAAAAGAAAAAACATCTATTGTAAAAAAAAAAGAAAAAACATCTATTGTAAAAAAAAAAAAGAAGAAACATCTATTGTAAAAATAAAAAGAAAAAACATCTATTGTACCCCCCCCCCCAAAAAAAAAACATCTATTGTAAAAAAACAAAAAAAAAAAACAAAACAACATCTATTGTAAAAAAAAAATTAAAAAAAAAGTTTAATGAATCAGCGGTTTCGGAACTTCTAAAAGTCTGGCGCTTCTGTATAACTCGTCACTGGTCTAAGGAGCGGAAAAGGGGAGGAGCATAATTCCATTTCACTAAGTGATTCGTTTATTTATTTTTTTTTTTTAGACAACAATTTATGATGCTGAAACCAATGCAACAATAGTTGCAGAGGAATAAAAAAAAATTTAAAACGTTTCATTTATTTTTTGTTATTAATGTTTTAAAGAGAATGTTTTGTAACGTTTTCCTTTTTTTTGAAGTTAAAAAAAAACAAAAAAACTTTGCATTTTTTTTTTTTATAAATAGAAATGTTTTTGTAATATTAAAGACGCCATTGTTTGTGTTATTAATTAAGTTTGTTATGGAAAAAAAAGAAAGAAAAAAGTCATAAGTCTTTTTTAATGGTTTCTGTATTATAGACTAGCATGGGTGCCCGGCATTTCCCGGGTGTTTGGAGGTGTGTGTTGAACAAAGAAAGAAAAAAAAAAGTGGTAGTAGGAAGGCATACTCGAACCCGTACCGTGAAGGAGGAATAGAACGTGGGGGGGGGAAAAAAAAAAAAAAAAAAAGTGACGTCTTTGCCAAACTGGAAGTGGCAACGGTTTAAATTAAGGCTAGTCAATCAAAAAGAGAGAATGACTTTCAAAAATATCGGCAAAAATTGTAAAAAATTGCCCAGTTGAGGGTGAGAGAATTAATGTTTTTGGCCAATTTTTTTCAATATTTGCCGTCCGAAGGGTTGATCTTCAAAACGATACCGATCTCACGAAAATCAGTCGCCTCTGTCAAAAGTTTTAGGCAGACATACATACATACATTTAAACAGACAGGTGAGATTTATATAATAGACTAGCCTGGATGCCCGGCGTTGCCTAAGTGTTTGGAAGTGCGTGTTGATGATAAACAAGCCACGTGTGCGTGGTCCCCCTCTGGTGCTGCATGCGAGATGACGCCACAAAAAATAGTGAAGAAACGATGAATTTGAGAAGTGTGAAGGGCCAACGATGCCTTCACATTTTCGCCAAGTTTCAGAAAAATCTAAGGGCAGAGCAAAAGTTATGCGATAAAATGTGTCATTTTCTTTTTTGCAATTTTGGGCATTTGTGACCCATTTTGAGCTCCTTGAAACGCCGAATCCGAGTGCAAACGGAAAAATGATGCAGTTTCACACCTTAAGACATATATATTTGAATTCAGCACCATGGAAAACTACTATATAGACATACAAATCAAGTTTTTGAGTAATATGAAAAAGGAGCTCCAAAAAGGCATGTTCTTTTTTTAGCCCTAACAGTCCCAGAGGGATGTGAACCAAAATATTGCCAGGGTCACCCATACTGAATTTATATTAAGAACAATAGCCTCCACATTTTGGCCAAGTTTCAGGAAAATCTAATGGATCAAACGCTATGGGGCAAAAAGTGTAATTTTTGGCCACTTTGGGGCATTTTTGATCTCTTTTGAGCCCCTGGGGATGCAGAATCCCAGTGTAAATGGATAACGGTGCAGTTTCACGTCTTAATACATGTATATTGGAGTTGACCACTGTGAAAAACCTCTATATAGTCAGACAAAGGTTTTGTTGAGAAATATGAAAAAAGAGCCACAAAAAGAGGCGTTTTTAGCACTAAAAGTCTCCGAAGACAAACCAGAATTTTGCCAGGGTCACCCATACTGGATTGATATTAAGAACAATGGGCTCCGCATTTTGGCCAAGTTTCAAAAAAATCTAATGGATGAGACAGAAGTTGTGGAGCAAAATGTGTCATTTTTTACCATTTTCGGGCATTTTATACCTCTTGAGCCCCTGGGGACACAACGGGAATTTTTGTAAAATTGCTATTTATTAGAACTGGTTTTCCCAAACATCCCGAGGAAATAAACAAATCCGCAGAAAGCGTAAAGCTTAACTGGCTCTGCGTGATTTCGTTTCTCTATTGCGTGATGTTCGACCTAGAAAACCAGACGTTTGTTTTTAAACGTTTAATTTCAACCATTCTCGCTTCTCTGCCCTGAGAGTGTAGCAGGAAGTTATCAGGCTTTCATTTCCGCCTTCGCCTCAAAGCAAAGGGTTTGAGCCTACCTGCCTACCAAAATTTTTTTGTTTTCTTTTACACCCCCCTCCCCAACATCCGGGCAACGCCGGGCACTCCCGCTAGTGAATAATAAAATGGAGTCATTTCCTTTCAGATCAATGAGGAGTTAAAGAAAAGCACCAAAAATAGTCGAAGTCGTATTTTCCAATCTCTAAAAAATCAGACAATCTAAATATTGGAAAGCATTAAAATAAAAAGCTGAAATTTTAGACTTTGCGACTCACAACCCTGCAATATACAGCAATGTTTGAGAGATAAAGAACTGTAATGGAACATTCGAATATCTATGTATCTCATATAGACTTCAAGTGTTAGCCCCAGGTCGTGGGCCCCTTGATTTCTGAGAACTTCGACTGAAGTAAAATAAAACAAAAAAACAGAGAAACGAGCAAAGGGAAATAACTCGTCAGGTATTAAGAATTGTAGGCATATTTTCTGACCAGAGTAATCGCCCTTGCATCAATTTTGCATTTACGATTCTGAAGTTGACCAATCATTCAAAGATTAAAGATTACCAAGTTAAAATGGCTAGAAGCAAAGTGTAGTATCTGTTCTGATGCTACTCTATCTTTGCAGGGTTCTTGTCCAAAATTCCTCCTATAAAAAAAAAGTAAAATCTACCCCCTTCCCCCACAAGTTGAAGAGCTATGGAAACAGGAGTGGTATCATTACCTTTTGTTCTCCAGAATTTATTTTTCTACAGTCATTCTCATTTCACTTTTGAAATATTAAAGTTAAAAAAAAAAAAAAAAAAAAAAAAAAAAGAAAAAAAAAAAGAAAAACTAATTATATAAAACGTAACAACCAAATGTAAAAAAAAAAAAAACAAAAACAAAACAAAAAGACTTGAATTATTAAGGAAATAACTATATATAAAAAGAACTGATTTTTCTTTCAAAATAGAAAAAAAAAGTGAATATTTATTAAATAAATAAGAAAAAAGAAAAAGGAAAAAAGAGAAAAGAAAAGAAAAGAGAAGAGAAAAGAGAAAAGAAAAGAAAAGAGAAGAGAAGAGAAAAGAGAAGAGAAGAGAAAAGAGAAGAAAAGAGAAAAGAGAAGAAAAGAGAAGAGAAAAGAGAAAAGAGAAGAGAAAAGAGAAGAAAAAAGAGAAAAGAGAAGAGAAAAGAGAAAAGAAAAGAGAAAAGAAAAGAGAAAAGAAAAGAGAAAAGAAAAGAGAAAAGAAAAGAGAAAAGAGAAGAGAAAAGAGAAGAGAAAAGAAAAGAGAAAAGAGAAGAGAAAAGAAAAGAGAAAAGAAAAGAGAAAAGAGAAGAGAAAAGAGAAGAGAAAAGAGAAGAGAAAAGAGAAGAGAAGAGAAAAGAAAAGAGAAAAGAAAAGAGAAGAGAAAAGAAAAGAGAAGAGAAAAGAAAAGAAAAGAGAAAAGAAAAGAGAAAAGAAAAGAAAAGAGAAAAGAAAAGAAAAGAGAAGAGAAAAGAGAAAAGAAATAAAAAGAGAAGAGAAGAGAGAAGAGAAAAGAGAAGAGAAAAAAGAGAAAAGAAAAGAAAAGAGAAAAGAAAAAAAAGAAAAGAAAAAAGAAAAAGAAAAGAAAAAAAAGAAAGGGATTTAAACGCTTGTCCTTTCCAGGGTTGGGGGTGGGAATTAAAATAATGGTTTTTGTACATGAGATTAAAAGATTACATAAATCTGACCATTTTATCATGGAAACAAATGACCATTGTTAGTTGGAGCTTAGATCACAAAAAATAATAACGGGTGCGAGTGACGAATGTGGCACAATGGTATTAGCACTTTCTGGGGGAGTTCTCCAACTCCCCACATTTAAAAGTCTTATATCCGACTTTTTTTTTTTTTTACACATGGGGGTCACCACTTATCAAGGCCCAAGAGCCACTCGGGGATAAGGGTTATTGTGTGTACACTAATCAGTGGGATAGTATCGTAGTAATAGTTAGTATTGGGGATTCGATAAAGTGTCATTACTTAAGGGGGCGGTTCATCAGGAATTTGTTTGTGTTGGACTTGAAGACATCCAAGTTGAATTCGGAGGGGGGGGGGCAGGCAAGCAGCAGAGAGTTCCACAGCCGTGCAGTTCTAAGAAAGAAGCTTTGTTTATGGAATCTACATTTTGATTTAGGCACGGATAAAGAGTGGGGAAAATTATTGACAGTGGTTTTAGCTAGTCGGGTGTTTTTTCGTGAAAGATTGACGGGGGGGGCAGAGAATGGAGCTCAGACGAGCACTTGCCATAGAGACAGGCTCGCAACGTCTCTTCTGTGGGAGAGAGGTTGCAGGGAAGTGAAAAGGTCATCCACCCACCAAGCCACGAAGTCTGTTTTGTACTCTGTCAAGGCAGGATAGACTGTTTTTAGCAGCTCCTGCCCAGATGTGGCAGCAGTACTCCATCCTTGTACGTACTTGGCTTTTATACAGATAGAGAATTGCATCATTAGTGAGATATCTTCTGGAGCGGTAGAAGGATCCCACCATTTTCACAGCGACCTTGACCACAGACTTGATGTACGTGTTCCATTTCAGATCAGGAGTAAAGGTCAAACCCAGAAGTTTATCAAATCATGGGGCCTCCCCTAGACGAGAGCCATTCATTTTAATCGATGCCAGATGGGGATCAGAACGTTTATGATGTAATGATAGGAGCTTGGTCTTAGATGCATTAAAAGGTAACCAGCCACGTCTTCCCCCACTGAACCACGCGCTCGAGATCTGTGGAAAGAGATGCGAAATCCAGCTGGTGCCGTTCTCATCTCAAAATGTCAGTGCATACACATTTGAATTGCTAAGACAAAAAGTAATGACTGCCGAGCCAGATTCTTTATACAACCGGGGTACATAGATCAAAGCTCAGATTTACTTAGTCGACACAAAGACTTCAAAAATCAAATTTACATTCTAGTCTCTGTTTTAATATGCATCTATCTCTATCTTTCTCTCATTTGATCTCTCTTTCTCTCTCAACTTGAGGAGGAAACAATCAGAATGCAGTTAAAGATTGGAATATATCCATGGCATACGTAAAAAGTTTCAAATCGCATGCTCCAACTCAGGTTCTAAAATGCTCCTACAATTGTTAAAATAACAGAAATTCTAGTCTTTTTTTTTTTTTTTAAATGTGTCACTTATCATATACTGAGGATTCATGCATAAATAAAACTCTTAACAGGATGTTGACCCGATGGCGGTTACATACAAAGTGTACAAAAACATCTCTGCGCATCGGCTCCATGCCCCTCTCTGCTGAAAAAAAAGGAAAAATAATAAAAACTAATCCAACCAATGGGAAATGTGTGCACCTAAAATAAAGTATGAGCAGCTGACATGTTGTGGGAGCCGGTTGGAAGAGATAAATAGCTGAGGTCCTGTGAACCAGAGGGGAAAAAAACAATAATTACTCTTAATGACATTCGTCTTTAAATTCCTTCCTTTCAAGTATAAGAACCGATCTTTTTAAAATTCAAACCAAACTTTTATTGTGCATAGAAGCAAACTTCTCAACCTAACATTCACAAGCAACATGAACTGAAACAAATACATTGAGGACATTGCAAAAGCTGCTGCAAAGAAGGTGGGGTTCCTCGAACTAAAACTCGTAACAGAATGAGAGTATCCTGTACCTCTACAAGACCACAATTAGCCATGCATGGAGTATTGTTGCCACATCTAGGTCAATACATCTACCACTAGTCTCTCACTCTTGGATAGGGTCAAAAAAGAAAGTCTCCAATCTAAGCTCCAACCCCTGTCCCATCACCACAATGTTGCCTTCCTGTGTCTGGTTTTACAAATATTTTAATGGAATGTGCTCTGATGAACTCATTGCGCTTGTGCCCCCTCAATGCATACATCCTTAACAAACTCACTTAGTAACAACATCTCACCCCTTCACTGTAGAGGCCCTAAATGCCAGAAAACCTTCTACTCTAATAGTTTTTTTCCCTTGAACAGCTAGACATTGGAATTCCCTTCCTGCTATGTGCTTTCCTGACTCTACTGATATGCTGAGGTTTAAATGTAACGTAAACCAACATCTTGTTAATTTTTCCTAGGCAAGGTTCCAAATACTAGCCCTTACGTCCAAGCTTAGTTAGGGATAAACGTGAGTATATATATATATATATATATATATATATATATAATAAAGCTATCTAAATGTCAAATGTTCCTTGCCAGTCTAGTTAATATTATATGGAGTTGTTATTGCATGTTTTAATGTATAGCAAGACCCATGGAACTTGTACAGTTTAAATCAAGACATTAAAAAATGAAAAAAGGTTATATTGTACATATCCGTTATAAAACGAAGATCTCTGAAAAAAAATTTCACTTAATTTCATCATTTTTTTTTTTTTTTTTTACTACAGTGAAAAAACAATTTGTTATGATACCGAGCAAAAGGTTTGATTTTTAGGAAGAAAAACTAGTATTAAAGATGGGGAGGGAGTGTCGGCACTTCAAACAGTTATTTCCCTGTGGCGCGTTACAAAAATTTCAAACATGGCTGACTTCAACACTGCTCGATCAAATTAAGTGAAATTTTTTTCAGAGATCTTCAGTCCAAAACGGATACGTACAACTCCCCCCCCCTCAATATTTTCATTTTTTTAAATGTCTTGATTAAACTGTACAAGTATCAAATCCATAATACAAGTGTTCAATTCCAGCAGAACAGTCCCTGCCAGTAATGATGTCGACAGAAAACCCGTCAGGCAGACGTAACCAACGTTGTATTAAGCTTTGATCTATCTTTCATTACATTGTGTCTAACATCCAAGGAACTGGTTGCTGTGCTCATGATGCAACCCTTCAAGAAAAATTCTTACAATTCTAGTAATTCTAGTCGTCAAGCAATAGTTCCACACTGAAGGAACTTTCATATTTTTGCAATCCAGGGAGCAACTTTTTGGGAAACGTTATTTTTCTCCCCACATTGAAAACTGAATATTGTTTATTTTTGTCCTTAACGAGATGCAAATCAATACGAACATTGGTTAGCTTTCCTTTTTATCATCTCCCTTGAATAGAGTTATCTCCCCTTGTAAGTGTATAAATTATTCCCCTTGATTATAGAATTATTTCCTTATAAATAAAAAATTTGATTGAAATCTGCAAATCTATTTACAAACAATTCATATTTAGATTCTCTGGATTGTTATCTTGCATGTCATTTTCACAACGTTTCAGCCGATGTAACCACCAACCTTCTTTGAGTGTAGCTTATCAAACTTGGAAATATTTCTGTCAAACTCAGGTATCTGCATCAATGTTCTTGTTCTTTCAGCCATAACTCAGTAGAAGTCTTAAGTGACGTAAGGGACTGCTACTTGGGATGCGTTTAGCAAGGGATTGAGGGGAGTTGAGCAGCAACATTACATTTCAGTACAGTCAGGGAAGCAGAGACCCAGAGGGGAATTTCAAAGTCTAGTAGTCCGAGGGAAGAAACTGCCTGCATCTAGGGATCCCTACAGTGAAGGGGTGGGATTTTGCTGCTTGTCAAGACAGTTGGGGATATTTACAGTGACTTCATCAAAACACATTCCATTAAAATACATATAAAACCTGCACAGGTATGCAACACCATTGGGGCTTGGTTGACAGTGCAGGACATTTTAGGTTGATGACTTTTTTTTTGAACCTCACGAGCAAGAGATTAGTGGTTGATGTACCAGCTCAGATGCGGCAACAATATTAAAATGGTGACTTTGTAAACATATAAGACGCTCACAGGTGTGAGTAATTTTCTAGCACAGTAGAGAAATCGCATGTTCTTTGCAGCAACCTTGGCAACGTCCTCAATGTACGTTACAATTCATGTCGCTAATGAATGTTAGACTGAGGAGCTTAAACTAAAGGCTTTCAGTGAGTATATTATTAATCATTGCAATCAGCAGTTGAGAAGGTCGTTTTGTAATTACTAAAGAAAAGTGACAGTCGTTTTGTTTTTATTATAGCTTGCTTGCCTTTTTTTTCCAATCACATATTCACACCATCATACATGGCTAGTTGTCATTTAAAATGAAACCTATAATTTTTTTTAGCTATAAAAAAATAAAATGAAATAACCCTTTTTATGTGGATTAAATAGATACAATAGAAAAGAAAAGAAAAAAAAAGAAAAGAAAAGAAAAGAAAAGAAAAGAAAAGAAAAGAAAAGAAAAAAAAGAAAAAAAAGAAAAGAAAAAAAAGAAAAGAAAAAAAAGAAAAGAAAAAAAAGAAAAGAAAAAAAAGAAAAAAAAAAGAAAAAAAAAAGAAAAAAAAAAGAAAAAAAAAAGAAAAGAAAAAAAAGAAAAGAAAAAAAAGAAAAGAAAAAAAGAAAAGAAAAAAAGAAAAGAAAAAAAAAGAAAAAAAAAGAAAAGAAAAAAAAGAAAAGAAAAAAAAAGAAAAAAAGAAACAAGAAAAAAAAAGAAAAGAAAAAAAAAGAAAAGAAAAAAGAAAAAAGAAAAAGAAAAGAAAAAAAGAAAAAGAAAAAAGTAAAAAAAGAAAAGAAAAAAAAGAAAAGAAAAAAGAAAAGAAAAAAGAAAAGAAAAAAGAAAAGAAAAAAAGAAAAGAAAAAGAAAAAAAAGGAAAAAAAGAAAAAAAAAGGAAAAAAAGAAAAAAAAAGAAAAAAAAGAAAAAAAAGAAAAAAAAGAAAAAAAAAGAAAAAAAAGAAAAAAAAAGAAAAAAAAAGAAAAAAAAAAAAGATGACAAATCCAGGTGAAATTCCATAAAAAGCAAATATATATATATTATTCAGAAGTTTAGATAATACTAGCAGGCTGCGTGACATTGCCCAGTCGTAAAATATGCTTAAATATGATATTTTAATTAACACATTTCATATTTATTATATTGGACCCAATATATAGTAAAGATTTAAAAAGTTAAGACTTGCATTTCATCACCGCGAATCAAAACCAACACGTTTAGCTTAAAATTTACTTTTTCCTTCGACGTTAATGCTTGACCTACATGTTTGCTGCAAAGCTAAAAATTAAAACATGAACCAATAACTATTACGTTACGCATGCATATTCATAATACCGTCGATCAACCTTCACCTGGTAAATTCCCTTTTAAAAAAAATTTTTTTCACACCTTTGCACAGATTTTCCTTGGCTAAAACCCAAATGTAAAGTTTTGCATGGATTCCGAATATCCTATATATTAAGTTTCATGCCTGTAAGCCAAAAACTGACAGAAGAGTTTGGTAGGCAAAACTTTTTAAACAAATATATATACGCATACATAATATATATAAAAAGAGGTTTGTGTTTACTATAAGCCTTTTATGCAAATATTACGCAAGTATAAATCATGTAGAATATCTACATGAATATAATTACACGTAATAGTCAACTAAAACTGCTCATCCCATAAGAAAACTGAAAAAAAAAAACAAAAACAAAAAAAAACGTTAAAAAAACCCCCCCAAAAAACTAATAGAAAATTAATTAAAATGAATGTTCAAAAAAATATGCAAATTAGCTAGATCTTTTGCAGATGAATGCAATTCAACGACCCATATATAACAAAGTTGTATTTCTTTTTAAATAAATAAAAAAAGAGGTTTCTAATACGAATATCAATACACCAACAAAAACAGAATTTAGAGGAGTATACATTTTAAAAAAAAAAACTGACCTGGAAAATCTGGATTTTTCAGTTGCAAATTCCTCGCACGTAACTTGATTTGTTTTTCTTGTTCAAAGACGAGAAATTTCAAATTTGATGAATTTCTTGAAAGGAAATAAAATGGGAACATTTTAGGATTCGGAATGACATCATTAATTTCTTAGATTATAATTGTCATGGTTACAGGCTACAATTCTACCTTACCTGAAAAGGTTTTATTGTGGGTAACAAAAAAAAAAAAAAAGAACCGTTTTTTGAAAGATTTCTCTATCAGGTTTAGATATAATACGCATAGCCATCCATTGACGGTTCTTACATCATCTAGGATTCATCAGTATGGCTAGGTGCATCCACGCGAGTGAGTTTGTTTTATTTATCTGCATTTCAACCTCTGGAGGAGGGGGATCATTTTATGCCAACGTTAGTTTTGATTGTTAATTTCTGGGAAAGTTTGTTGATTGATTGATTGATTGATTTTACGGCATATCAACCTATGTGGTCATTTAATGCCGGAGTCCTTTTTTTTTTTTTTTAACTTTTTTATTGGGAGGGGGGGAATGACTTTTTCAGCCTTTCCTCCCTTTTTTTATAAAATTGAACTAAGAAATTAAATGTTGTATTTATACATGGATGTGTATATTTGGATGACTTTAAATTTCCTTAAATTTTCTTATATAAATTTACTTTCCTTAGGTATGCTAGAATATTTGCTGAGTTGACCTTTTCAAAAAGGTCTTCCATATTGCTTTCTGTATAATATAATTTTCTAGTTGGGGCAAGGTCATCACACCCAACTAGGATATGTTTTACTGTGAGTGTCTCCTGGCATGGGATGCACTCTGGCGCCGATTCTCCATTTAGTATATAAGAATGAGTAAAGTTGGTGTGCCCTATGCGCAGCCGAGTCAGTATCACATCTTCTCGGCGTGATCTCTTGATGTCCGGACATCGTTCCTTAAGTTCAGGTTTGATTGAGTATAATTTGTTGCCCTCTTGCTGACTCTACCGCAGTTGCCATTTTTCCTGTATGTATGCTTTTATCTGGGGTCTAAGATCAGTATGTGGAATCTTAAAATTGTCAGTTGGAAGGTGAGAAGATCTTTTTGCAGCTGTATCTGCCCTGTCATTGCCTTTGATCCCCACATGGCTGGGGATCCAGACAAGAATAATGTTTTTAGTAGTTGAAAGGATATTGATTTTTTCTATTAATTTTGTTGTTAGTGGATTTTCTTGTTTTTGATTTTGTATAGATAATAGGACTGATAGAGAATCTGTGAGAATGATGAAGTTTTTGGTGGTTTCCTCTGAAATTATGTTGAGTGCTAGATCGATAGCTATAGTCTCTGCAGTGAATATAGATGCTTCATTTTGAAGATTTCTCTTCATTGTGGTTTTATGGTACGTTGCTGCACATCCAGTGTGATTGTTGCTTTTAGACCCGTCTGTGTAGATAAAGGTGTAGTCTAAATATTGTAATTTTAAATGTTGAAGTTCGTCGTGGTATTCAATAGGGTTTGTGGTAGATTTGGACTTTTTGTTTAGGTTGAGTTTTATTTCAACTTGTTTCATGGTCCATGGGGGTGTTTTAGGCAGTATGAAGTTGTGAATGCTGGAGATTGGAATTTTCGATTCTTCAATGCTTTCCTTCATTCGGAGCCCGAACGTTTTGATAGTTTTTCTTCTCATGTTAAAGAGTTCTTCATATTTAGGATAGAAGGTACATTGGTATGCAGGGTTGTTTGGGCAAGACTTCAGTTTCAGTAAATATTGAAGGGCTAACTTTTCTCGCCTTAGATCTAGTGGGGGTTCGTGTGCTTCCGTGTATAGACTGTTCACGGGGGAAGTTCTGTATGCTCCTAGGGCCAATCTTAGCCCAGTATGGTGAATAGGGTCTAGGCTTTTTATATATGATGTTCGGGTTGATCCATATATGAAACAACCGTAGTCTAGCTTTGAGCGGACTAGTGCTCTGTAAAGTTTAAGGAGTGTTTCCCTGTCTGCACCCCAATCGGTATGTGCTACCACTCTCAAAAGATTTACAGCTTTGTTACATTTTTTTTTCAGATAGTTTATGTGTGGGATGAATGTTAACTTTTTGTCAAATAAAATCCCTAAGAATTTGTACTGGTCAGTAACGGGTATGGGCATTCCTTCCATGGTTAGGACAGGATCATTATGCATGTTCTTTAGTTTGCAGAAATGCATGCATTTCGTTTTTCTTTTGGAGAATCTAAATCCATTCTCTTCCGTCCATCTCATTACTTTGTTTAAGCACAATTGAAGCTTCCTTTCTATTATAGATATATATCTAGATCTACAGCATATTAGGAAGTCATCCACATATAGGGAGCAATCTACCCCAGGGTTAAGGTTTTTTACAATGTTGTTAATTCGGATACTGAACAGGGTCACTGACAGTATACTCCCTTGAGGTACTCCATTCTCTTGTTCTTTCAAGTCCGAGAGAGCTGTGCCAACCTTTATTCTGAACCGTCTATTTTTTAAAAAATTTTCAATAAAAATTGGCATTCTGCCTTTTAGTCCAAGCGCCTTCAGATCCCTTGTAACACCGTACTTCCACACAGTATCGTAGGCTTTTTCCATGTCAAAAAACACTGCTGTTAAATGTTCTTTCCTTACAAAGGCTTCTCTGATGAAGGTTTCAAGTCTGACTATGTGGTCTATTGAACTTCGGTTTTTCCTGAATCCTGTTTGAAATTCTGTAATAAGATTCTGTTTCCAGGAACCAGATTAGTCTTTTGTTTATAATCCTTTCCATGGTCTTACAAATGCAGCTTGTTAGAGCTATTGGCCTGAAATTCAATGGATCTGAGACGTTACTTGATTGGGATTGGATGTTTGAGTTTTCAGATTTGGGGATTGGTATTATTGTGGCCTCTTTCCAGGTCTCGGGTACGTTTCCACTGGACCATATAATATTGAAAATTTCAAGTAGGTATTTCATTGAGGCTTCTGGAAGTTTTTTGAGGATTTCATATGGAATTTCATCGGGCCCTGTAGCTGTGTCATGGGATTTGGTTAGCGATTCTTTTAATTCAGGCAAGGTAAGAGGTTGGTTGTATTTTTCAGTATTTTGTGATTTAAATAGAATTTTCTTTTTCTCTTCCTTTTCTCTAATCTTTTTGAATTTCTCTGTTTGTCTGTCACATGATGAAATTTTTGATAAATTATCTGCCAGGTTATTGGAAATGTCTTTTTGATCGGTGTATATTTTGTTGCCTTTAGAGATGTGGGATATTGGTGTACTACTACACTTTCCTTCTATTTTCCTCATCATGTTCCAAACTGTTTTCGCCTTGGTATTCACATTAATTTTGGATATATAATTTCTCCAGGTTGTTCTTTTGGATTCCTTTATGATTCGTCTGGCTTTTGCTCTGTTGTTTTTGAAGAAATCCAGATTTTCGCTTGTTGGATACTTTTCGAATTTTCTCAAGGCAGCTCGTCGAGCTCTGATGGCTTTTCTGCATTCTTTTGTGAACCAAGGTTTGTTGTGATTGTTGGTTTTGGTTGTTTTCGGTATGGTATTATTTGCTATGTTTGTGAGTGTTTTAATGAAGTAGTTCAAATGGTCATCTTCATCATTCTTTTCGATAATTAATTGGTTTTTGCACTGTTCCTGGAAGTCTTCCCAATCCGCTTTATGTAGGTTCCATTTGGGTGTTTTTTGTTCAGTGCTAGTACTTAGACTTTCCAGGATGATTGGGAAATGATCACTCCCACAGGTGTCATTGTGTACTTTCCAGTCATAGTCCATATATATGGAAGGATCACATAAGGTAAGGTCAATGGCGGTGAAAGTACCTGTTGCTGGGTACATATAGGTGTAGTTTTGATTATTAAGGAGGCATAGATTATTTTTATTTATTATGTTTTCTATTTCTTTTCCTTTTTTATTTGTTTCTTTACTTCCCCATATTACATTGTGACTGTTGAGATCTCCTAGTAGAAAAAAGGGTTTAGGGAGTTGTTTTATTAATTGAGTTATCTCAGTTTCGTTGATTGTATCTTTTGGAGGGATGTATATTGAGCAAAGTGTTATAGTTCTATGTAGAGTCACTGAAACTGCAATTGCTTGCAAGTTTGTGTTTATATTTATTTGTCTTTGAGGGACTTCATTCTTCACAAGTATTGATGTGCCTCCAGAAGCTCTGTCCGTATCTTTATTTATGTAGTTGTAAGATGTGTAGTGTTTCATGTTGATGGTATTATTTTCTTTCAGAAAGGTCTCCTGTAGACAGACAAGTGCTGGGCTCATATTTGTTATTAATAATGTGAGTTCATTTTGGTTTGCTTTTATCCCTCTGATATTCCATTGTAATATTTTGTTCATCATTTGGAATTGTGTTCAACTTCCATCGTCTCCAATCCCTCAAATCTATTTTCTGTCGGAGTCCCTGTTCGAGATATAGATCGGGATCTTTCTTTTCCTGTTTTTGTTTGTTCTTTTTTTTTTGTCTGGGGGGATTTTTGATTCTTTTCTGGCTTGTGATGTGTTTGATGGTTGTTCGGTTGTTTTTGTAGAAATGGTTTGTGGTTTTGTTTCTTTTTGTGGTTCAGTAGTGTCTTTACTTAATATTATCCTTGGATTGGTTGCAGACATTGCACTATTCATTTTCCTCATTTCTTCTAATAGTTCTTTCATTTCCTTTATTAGTTTGCTTAGGACATCAATTTTCTTGTCAGTTGTATCCGTTACATGTATATGACCATTTTGATTGTTGATTGGATTAGTTTTTTTTGTTGCATCTGCATATGTTTTAGTTTCGATGATTTTCCTGGCCTCTGGGTAGGATATATTCTTTATATGTTTTAGTTTGGTCACTTCTTTTTCTCTTTTCCATATTTCGCAATATCTAGAGCCAGCGCCATGGTTTCCCAGGCAGTTGGCACACTTGAAATCTTTTCTGCAGTCAATGTGTGGACCACTTTCTCCACATCTTCCACACACTGGTAATCGTGTGCACCGATCTTGATGGTGTCCAAACTTCTGGCACTTGAAGCATTGGAGGGGGTTTGGAATATAAATTTCTACATTTATTTTCATATATCCGACTTTCACTTCTTTGGGTATGGTGAGGGAATCGAAAGTTAGTATATATGTATTGGTATTGATTTTCTCACAGTTTTTTTTAATTTGAACTCTGCGAACATCTAACACATTCTGTTTCTGTAAGTTTGTCCGGATTTCCTCCAAGGGACAAAGTGCAAGTTCGTGGCTTTTCACTACTCCTTTGCAGGTATTTAGGGTTGGATGTCTGTAGCATTTGACTTTGATGTTTTCAAATAATTTTAGTTTCAATATTTCTTTAGTTTGTTCTTCGTTATGGGTTTCTATTAGTAGGCTGCCGTTAAATTGTTTTTTAATAGACTTTGGTTTTAGAGTTTTAAGATTTTTTTCAATTTTAAAAGGTGATAGTTTGCTCAAAGGAGTTTCCTCCATTGATTCTATTACTACGAATGTTGAGTTCCTTGGTTTTATCGTCTCTTCGTCAGAGCTACTGATGTCAGAGACATCAGAGTGGGTTCTCTTTGGGTGGTTGGGTGGTTTTTGGGAGGAATAAGCCATATATTTTGTTTTCTTTTTTCGTCATCTTTGTTCCCCACCCACCTCGGAGTCCTATTTGGGAAGAGCCTGGGGGGAAACCCATTCGCCCAGCCTCTACAGGGATACAATGATGATATAACCGACTTTGGTGGTATCATAATGATTATCTGTTCTCTCTTGATATTGCTATGGGATCTGTAGCAATCCTGAGGGGTTTACAGCCTCGTCATCGATATTCACACCTAATCGATTGACCCTCAGCCACCACTTTCCATCATATATTAGGGAGTAGGGTTATTTGTGGGAGAGGGGGGATGTGTTGTATTAGTAGTGGGTTTTTGGAATGGGCAATATATGGTGGGGCTTGGCGTGACTGGCCGATTGGTCTTCTATGTATCCTGGTTTAGGTTCGCTCAATCACCAGGATCACGTCCTAAGACTTTACGGGTAGCAACCCACGGCTAACTAGTTGCCCCATTGAGGGATTTTTACCCTCTGCAGGGGGGCAGTCGGTTTGTTCTCATGCCCTACCGACAGGGCAAAAAAATAAATAAATAAATAGATAATTTAATAGAATATATTTGTTTTCTTTTTTCTTTTTTTGTTGTTTCTTTTCCTTTTTAAAATCTGTTTCTATTTAACCCATAGTTGGGACCCTAACAGGTACTACCACTCCGGGTCAGGGTGGACCTGGGAGCAATGGCAATTAAGAGGTGGCTCCACACTCCCCAAGCCCGTAAGCTGGACCTCACCATCGGATGTAGTTTAAGGTCATATCCAGGACTGGGAGTAAGGTAGGAAAAAATAAAATAAAAAGGGGGGGGGAATAGGCTGTTGTTTTTGTTTTTGGTTTTGCAGAACATAATTAAGTTTTACAAAAAAGATCAGAAAACAAAAAAACGTCAATGTAGGTGCATTTCGTCTCAGGAAGCCACAGGGCAGCCTGATCTGGTAGCACCAGGGGAAAGTTTGTTTTTCCAAAGTAAAATGTTTGTTTAGTTTAGGAGCTTGAATAATTTCGTTTTTCAAGTACTTTACAATTTGTTGAGGCTCCACTTCTTGCCGTTTCAAAATATTTCTTCTGGATGTTCTACACTGTCAGTAAATGTTTGTTAGCTGTAGAGTTTGAATTTTTGCAGAGCAGAAATATTTTTAATCATTGCTGGAAAGAATGGTAAGAATCTTCAAACAAGTAATTTTGATGAGTTCTATCATATTCCACCGGCTAATGATTTGGAACCAAGATCAAGTTGAATAAATCACTTCTGTCTTCCAACAATCTTGGGTTGACTAGGTCCTTTTTTTTTTTGGCCACTACCAGATGGGGGATCATTTAGGAAGGCTAGGCGCTGTATGTACCGCACTGAGTTGTAGAAATCTCCAGGTTGGTATCTTGGAGCGCAGGAATTTACTGGGAGGGATGTAACCCAAGTCTTTGTTAAGACCTGCATCTAGGAGAAGGAAAACTGAGGTTTAAAACCTGCAGTCTACTGTATATTCTATCTTGTGGCGGTCATTGCACTGACAAAGGTTAGCATTAGTACCAAAATGTGGTTGGTTCTACACAAAGCCTTCACCAATATAAACAAATCATCTGTGTGGATTCCAAACAACTTAACTATTATCACAGAGCTCATACGTCAAAATCAATGGGAGAGTCCATTTTATATATGCTCTAGCAGTTCAACCCAACTTTGCTCGGGCCCTATGTACTGTTCATAACTTGCCCTAGGTGTGAATACCCTTTACGTAAAATTTCAAATGTTTACACCAAAAATTGTCTGAGTAATTTGGTAGAGGCCGCAGAAGTATTTTTTTTTTTTAAAAAAAACTTTGACCCCCATAACATTTGTTTTAGTCTCAAATTAAAATCAAAAGTTTGATCCATGTACAAGTCACCTACATCTAAAATCTTAAGTGTTCAGACCAAAATTGGCGGAGGAGTTTTGTAGAATTTGCAAAAGTTAACTCTTTCAACTTTGACCTTTTGGCAGCAAAATTTTCGGTTCAAAACTGATTAAAATGCTTTTAATTTTAAATGTGTAGACCAAAAATTGGCTGAGTAGTTTGCTAGAGACTGCAAAGGTCAAATCTTGAAGTTTGAACCTTTAGCAGCTCAAATTTTCGACCCAAAACGATTAAAAAGCTTACGTATCTCTGAATACCTTTTAAGTAAAATTTCAAATGTTTAGAAAATGTCTTTAGTAACTCGGTAGAGACTGCAGAGGTCAAATTTTTTTAACTTTGACCTCTCAATTTTGACCCCTTAACATTCATTGTTTTGGGCTCAAATCAAATGAAAAGTTTGACTCATGTCCAGGAAACCTACATTTAAAATTTCAAGTATTAAGACCCGAAATTGGCGGAGGAGTTTGGTAGAGTTTTCAAAGGTAAAATCATTAAACTTTGACCCCTTGAAAGCTAAATTTCTGGCCGAACCCGATTAAAAAGAATTGACAGAGTACTTTGGTACGGAGATGTACACAAACACACACACACACACACACACACACACACACACAATTTCACTGGACTCTGATTTATGAAACTATGATAGGTTATGAAAAGGAAGGGGTGTAAAGAGATAGCTTCGAATTTGGGGCTATCAAAACCAAAGCAAAATATGATGAAAGTAAAAATAAAATAGATAAACCCCATAATTTATTATACCATACCTGTTCACACTGAAACACTTATCACAATATTCTCTGGATCTATATTAAAAATACCTTGTTAAACTTTGTGGCCTAGTTCCATTCTATGGAGGTCAGGCGCGAACGAACACCCCATAATTTTATTATACCATATTTCTTCAAACTGAAACATAATTATCAAAGTATACTTACGCAGATAGATATGCAAAGTCTTTATTAAAGTTTGTGCCTATTTCCATTCCATGGAGGCCAGACGTGAACACAGACCCAACAATTTTATTATACCATCCCTATTTAAGTTAAAACATACTTATTAAATTATTATGTACATCTATATCAAAAACACTTGTAAAGGTTTTTTTTTTTTTTTTTTTTTTTTTTTTAATTTTTAAATTTTTTATTTTCATACTTTGTGGACCAGGCGCGAACGCAGACCCTACAATTTTAATGAACCACCGTTCTGCCAGATCAAACATACTCATTCCAGTGTCTCGATACATCTTCTATCATTATATGTAATCAGTTTTTTAAAATAGTCAACCATATAGGAGCCTATTCGTGACCAGACACACACATACAGACATTCAGCTTATATATATATATATATATATATATATATATATATATATATATATTAGTGAATAGAAAAAAGTGGGGGGGGGGAGAAAAAAAAGCAAAGGACTTACTCAACATTTGCAATGAGCGAATGAAAAAAGATGGTTTGATTTTCTTCTGTTGAAGCAGACGAGGGAAGAAATTTATTGTGACCCGACAACACAAGGGGATTTTTCTGGCCTAGCTTTTGTGAGAGAAACAAACGAAAATTCCGGTTTTTCGTATAGACTCCTACAAAATATGTTAAGTAAAAAGAAAATATAAATAAAAAAAACAAATAAAAAAGTTGATAAAAATATTAAAAATATGAAGTACAAAAGGCATGTCAAGTAAAAAAAAAAAAAATTAAAAACTTGAATAAAAAGGCATTAAAATGTTCAAAAAAATATTTTTCTTACAAGCAGTTTTATTTTTAAATAAGAAAATCAAATTTTGTGGCTAAACAATGTCGCTACCAGACTCCTCTCTGAATATTTGGTCTGCAGACTTTAAACTTGATATGTATGGTATTTGGGCCTTGGGAACACTTTTGACTTAGTTTTTAAGCTGTAAAAATAGCTGCTAGAGCATCTCTTATGCAAGTTTCTCAGAATAACAGGCTATTTTAAAACTGATAAACATTAATCAGAAGTAACTATTCCAAGGCATTCACTGTTAAGCCCAATTATCAGCTGACGTGATAGTGTAAACAAACACAGACAGAATTTGATGAACGCTATGTATTTTTCCTTACAATTTCTCAAAGTAAAAAATAAAGTTGAAGAAATAGAATTCCTCTGCAATCACGCCACTTCTTCCTTTTTTTTTTTTTATGTTCTTTGTAATTTTAAAACTTTGTTACATTAAAGTTACTGAAAAACAAATTTTTTCTTGCAATTAATCAGAAGCGACTTGTCCAGGGCATTCATCATCAAGCCCAAATATCAACTAACGTGATATTGTAAACAAGTTGCATTTTCTTTAAAAAAAAAAAAAAAAAAAAAAAAAAAAAAAGTAACTCTTCAATTAGTAGATGTAAATTTGAATGAAACGCTTAGTAAAGTAGAGCAAGCCAGTGGGAAATAGAGCCGTCTGCCAAGAACCGATGGCAACGATTACAAAAGCGCCATAAATGTTATATCAAAGATTGCAACTTTTTAAAAATGGTTGCTCTGTATAGATGTAAAGCTTGCCATAGATAGACTTAGTTCTGAGGAATTCAGAAGAAGAGTAAAAGAATAGGAAGGAAATGATACAAGAATATTACGATGGATGTGTCAGGTGAGTCTTAAAGATGAATTTAGATCTGATGATTTCAGGGGAATAGTAGATCTCGACCATATAAGGAAATATGTAAAGAACAGGAATCCTTGATGGTTTAATCACATTGAAAGAATGGAGGAGAGTTCATGGTTCAGTAGATGTAGAACAGTTGAAGTGGTCCAGTATTTAATTTGGATATAAATCTTCCCATTGTTAAGAGGAAGCAGAGAAATGGTATAAAGGTCAAATATCTTTTTTTTTTTATTAATATACTAGCGAGGGGTACCCGGTGTTGCCCGGGTGTTTGGAGGTGTGTGTGGAAACTCCGGGGGGCTGAGTAGGAGGGGGGGGGGGGGTTAAAAAAAAAAAAAAAAAAATGTTTTGGTAAGTAAGTATGAGGATCGGACTCGAACCCTTGAGGCAAAGTTGTAAATTAAAGTGTGGAAAAAAAAAAAAAAAAAGTGCGACGTTAAACATTGCGCCACCGCGAGATGCTAACGGAAACACGTTTGAATTTATTTAATTACTTACATTAGCAGGTGCACATTTTCTGACTTAATGAGGTCAAATTTTGACTGCGGGGTAACATTTCATTTAGTGTGGGAATGCCCCCCCCCAAGACGTTGGGGGTAGGGGGAAACATAGGAAAAGGCCTAACCTACATGTGGCGAGCGAAAACTGTTGAATATTTATCTTCCCGAAGTAGAGCAAATTAAATAGACAGGCGAGCTCCGTTGTTAACTGCGAGATATTACGATTTACATGTGATATAAAGTTTTAAAAAGTTGTCAACCGACTGACCGCTTCTCTGAAAATAGCCTTTCTTGGACAAACACAAAAAAAGCGAACATACATTTTCGCTTTTATATATATATATATATATATATATATATATATATATAGAGTAGCGGAGGGGGGGGGGTACCCGGCGTTGTCCGGGTATTTGTAGGTGTGTGAATGGGGGGGGGGGTAATTAATAATCCTGCTTAAATATTATAAAAAAGACGATGTAAAAAAAAAAAAAAAAATGGCATAAATAAACCTGCGTATGGGGGGGAGGTAAACTAAAGAATAAGCGAAGTAATAAAAAAAAAAAAAAACGTTTGGTCGGGAGGAGGGATTGAACCCGGAAGTGGAAACCAATGCCAACTACTTAACGGTCTCGACCACGAGTGCGAGTAATAGATCAGCATGTTAAGTTAAAGCTTATAAAGCTAAAAGAAGTTTGATTGACAGGAAGATGCTAAATGAGATCATAGCACGACCGTTATTTTTAGTTTTCACTTCCCCCAGATGACGGTGGGAAGTGGGGGGAAAGCAGTGAAAGCCGAGAACAAAACGTTTTTCACTGTATTTATACTAAAATGCACGACAAACAGGGGACAGAGCGAAATAGCACGAATCTCATAAAAGTCGACGTAAATAAATCTAGAGATGACCCGCGTTCACAAATCCTACATATTATGATATAGGGGGTATACAAACAGTTTTAAGCGATAGTAACGACCCCGGGAGCGTGTGCGAAAGAAGCCTTTGCGAGACATACACGAAATGGTCACACACATTTTGCCTTTTATATATATATATATATATATATATATAGATAAATATCTGGCATGTGATGCAATATGACGATGCATGCAAGTAATTATAACGGAGAACAGCGAGAGTATTATAATCTAAAGGTCTTACTCTAATCTAGCTATATCTAAGGCAGACACACACGTGATCTGTCTGTCTGAAGAATGGTCTCTACCAAACCCCTGTTAACTTGAAATTGAAACTTGGCAGGTATAAGTCGATTTAAAGTGCTCTTCTATGCCTGAGCAAATATAAATTTATTTGCGGAACAATGTTATTTTTAAAAACTTTTTTTACGCAGATGAACGTGGTACAGTAACAAATAAGACCGAAGAGGTATACGTTTTGGTTTCAATTCTAGCTAACACCCAAATTATTTTATTTTACTTCTGAAAGCACTATTATGTATTGGGTACAATATAATAATAATAGAGAATTGGGTCGATACTACAAAATATTAAAATATCATATTTAAATGTTTTTTTTTACAACTGTGCAACACCGAACATTGTGCTAGTTTATTGTATGAAAGAAAAAGTTTTAAACGTAATTGTATTTTTATAAAACTGTTTGCATCACTTAACTAACCATAATCTTACATAAACAAATTTTTTTAAAATTTAATGGATCGGTCCTTTTCGATATACGGAAATCACATCTCAAAGTGCACAATAAAAAAAATAAAAACCTGCAAATAACACTTCCGGTGCAAACTAATCAGAAGTTTGACATGTTGTGAAAATATGACGATTCGGATCTCTTGTCCACTCATCGCTAGGTTGGTTGTTTTTGTTTTACGGCATATCAACCCTTTTCAGGTTATTTAATGCCGAATCCAAAGATTTTGAAGAAAAATTTTTAATAGAATATATTTGTTGTTTTCAAGTTGGTTTCTATTTAACCCATAGTTGGGACCCTAACAGGTACTACCACTCCGGGTCAAAGTGGACCTGGGAGCAATAGTAATTAAAGGGTGGCTTCACACTCCCCAAAGCCCGCGAGCTGGGGCCCTCACGACTGGATATAGTTTAAGGTCATATCCAGAACCCATCGCTAGGTAGATAATTATATAGCCAGATAGATAGACAAGATAGATCACTAGATAAGCAGATAATTTATTGCTTCTGCCTGGCTATTCTCTAACGATGTGACCTGCTAATAATATGAGAAAACATTTTCTGGCAATTTTCTTTTTACAGCAAAGTATGACAAGTTCTCGTTCCGTGATCACCAGAACATGGGAAAAAAGATATTTTGATTTATACAGATTTCATATTTATTCTTAAGAACCAATTCTTATTGATTATTACATTGTACCCAATATATATAGCCGTGATTTCAAAAGTTGTAAATAAATAAATAAATAAATAAAATAAAAATAACTTGATTGTCACCAGCTAGAATCCAAACCAGAACATTTAGCACTCCAGCTTTAGCTGTTACCGTTTGAGCTATCGTCAAATGGATAAGAAATAGTTAAAAGTGAACAGACTTTAACATAAATGTATATTTGCGCATATATAGAATAGCACTAAATTAACTTAATCCTGCAAAGTTCAATTTTTTAAAATTTTTATTTTTAACTCTTTAGCAGCTGGTTTCTCCACTTAAAATCAAATTTGATCCACAGGCCCGAATCACCTATATATCAAGTTTTAAGTCTTTAAACCAAAAATTGACAGAAGTGTTTGGTAGAGACTGTTCCTCAAATGAACAAGATCACACGCACACACTTCTTGCTCGTCCGTCGAAGTCGATGATGACCAAGGTATCAATCAGTTCGGCGTCAGGGGTTTGTGGGTCTTGAGATGGCTGATGAGGCCAATCCGTGCTCGGCAGACTCTTCCACACTCTGGACACGTGAAGGCGGTATCGGCAGGCTGTGAACCAGCATCTCTCTCCTTCCTCCTCTTGCGCTTCTGCTGGTCGTGTGTCATGCGTTGATTCTCTGCCCTGTCGGCTCCTAGGCTGATGACGCAACGCCAGGCCGAACGTTTAGCAGCGCGACTCTCCCAAGACTGGGGGCTGATGTCAAAGTCTTTTAGGGACGTTCTCAGACAGTCTTTATATCGTTTCTTTTGGACCCCTGCATTCCGCTTTCCCTGGCTGAGTTCCCCATAGAAAACACACACACACACACACACACAAATTCTTTTGTGTAATCTATTGTGAAGAAAAGAGACACGATGCTGCTTACGAGAACAATCAGCTCCAGAATTATTTATGTTATGAGAAAACACGCTTTGCAATGCAGCAACTTTCCTTTTCTTTTTTCAAAACAAAGTATGGTGAGCCCTCATTCCATAACTGACAGAAGACGAAAAGAAGAAAAAAAAAGCGCCTTCATCTTACCCAAATCACAAATAAGTGTCTCTTCACAATTTTTATCCTTCACAATCAATTTCTGCAGCATTTCCTTGGAGAACAAAGAAAATATTTTCCGAGAGCGAAATTTTGTGGATGTTACGCGAGAAGGTGGTAGATCAGGTTTAGGAAAGTCTATGGATTCAGCAGATTTCTTTTGATCGGATGCTCCATCTTCAGTTTTGATCTCTATCGCCTTTGTTGATGAACGACCGACAGCTTGATTCTCCTTGTCACCTAGGGAAACCGATTCTTTCAACCACATCACCAATTGGGTAGAGATAAACTGGACAAATGAACCTGGAAAATATGGAAACAATTCAAAAAAATAAAAAGCCAAGCATTCATTATTCTCCTCCACAAGCGAAAATAATGTTTATGCAAAATTAAAAAAAAATATTCAAGTAGTTATCGAGAAAATACCCTTACAACCAAAATTATCCTGGAAAATCCATTTTGGCAAAAATTTACTTTAACCATGACTCATGTTTGAGCAAAATTTTTATAAAATCCAAGGCGTGGTTAATGAGAAAGTGTGAACGAATGAATTGGAGTAAATTACTAGGTTCAATCCCTCCTTTGTCTGGGAGGGGGGACCAATAAATAAATATTAAAAAAAAGCAAGGATACTGGTCCATTTCATAACCGATCTTCAAACAAAAATTTGTCAGCATCTTCCGGCAGTTTATGCAAATCATTGGAAGATGCTGAAACACTTAGCCAATCAGATTGCAACAGAAAACAATTGTCAATCCCAAATTAAAATTCAACAAGTCAAAAAAAATTGATTAAAGTGATCATAAATTTCATAAAGATATGGCAGAGGCTTTAATCTGTAGCAGAGGAAAATTGCGACAAATACTAGCAGAAGCGAATTCTTGTGGCTCGAGATTTTGAGATACACTTCCTTCTTGGCTTGTCCAATCAGAAGCCAGCTCCCAGTCATGTGACTGAGTTTATAAAACTCAAAACTGGCAACACACTCTTTCTTCCCAATTCTTGGACAGACAATAACTTCATGTGGAATGAACCTGTCATCCTCAATTTCTCTCTTGGTACTCAACAAGTCAACATCTGGTCTACGGACTATGTTCGATTATGACGAAATACAAACAAACCAATATGGCCATCTCCACATGCGGTACACATACACAAGCTCATCCTTACAATACTGTCTCTGGTCATGGATATAACCTTAAACTATATCCAATGGCCCCAGCTTGTAGGCTTTGGGGAGTGTGGAGCCACTCTTTATTGCTATTGCTCCCAGGTCCACTCTGAGCTGAAGCGGTAGTATTTGTTAGGGCCCCAACTATGGGTTAAATGGAAACTGACTTTGAAAAAAAAAAAAAAAAAAAATATATTGTATTAAAAAAAATTTCTTCAAAATAACTGGATTCGGCATTAAATACCCTGAAAAAGGTTGATATGCCGTAAAACAAAAACAACCAACCAACAATACTGTCTCTAATCTTTCATGACACACGCTTCTATTACTAACTTCAAGGAGACAAATAATCTATCATAGCTACATACCATAACTTTAACACGCACAAACTTTCTCATTCAACAAGCTTGCTTAATCTTTAATCTACGTTTCAACAGAGAAATACTTTCAATGACTAACCCTTTCTCTATACAACCTGCTTCTCTCTATACCTTACTAACAAAGATGACCAATAAAGCAGTCTTTAAATGTTAGAATGTGGTTTCATGCCTTTATACAAATCTTTGTAAGGAATTACTGAATTGTCAAGAAAGAAAACTTATAAGCCAAAAGAAAAGTTGGAGAACTTTCGTGCGCATACACACGTGTGTACTGCTGCAATTTCTAATACGTGCTGAAACTGTTTTGTCAGCATCTAGCAGTGTACATAAAACTAGTGAAAGCTGCCAAAAGGCTTAGCCAATCAAATTGCAGCAGGCAATAATTGTCAATAACAATTTAAATATATTGTGTTGAGAAAAAAAAAAAGAAAAAAAAAAAATGCAATGCCTTTATCTCACCTACAAAAAAAACAAACTTTTTTTTCACCTAAAAATTTAATAAGATTTTTTCTCACCTTCCCAAAAAAAAAAAAAAGAAAAAAGAAAAATAATAAATAAATAAAAATAAAAGAAAAAATAGATAAAAGCGAAAAGAATTATTAACTTGTTGGGGATCAGAGTTACTGATTCCCTTGTGTGTAGCGGAATAAATATAAAATGGTCGCTTAGTTCACCAAGCCAAGAATGGACACATAAATTTACAACAGATGTATATTTATTTACGATAATTGTTTCATGAGTAATAAGAAACAGTTAAATACTGAAGAGGTATAGGAAAACATTACTTGCGTGATTGTTTTGAGAGTCTCTTCGTGGGAGTACGAATGTCTTTTGCATGTGTGCAAATCAGTAGCGTAGTTTTTATGCATCTGCATGGTTCCGTGTCCAAAGGAAAAAGCAGGCGAGTAATATGGAGCGGAAGTGAGATGTTAACGCCACCTTGTGGCAAAAAATGGTATTACCGGAATTTAAGGGAGATAATTAGGTTTACTTTAATGTCACAAGTTTGTGTTCAATGTTCGTTGTATATGGAACTTGGTTCCCACAAACTTTTGCTTAAAGAAAAAAAGAAAAAGAAAAAAGAAAAAGAAAAAAAGAAAAAGAGAAAAAGAAAAAAAAAGAAAACGAAAAAAAAGAAAAGAAAAAAAAAGAAAAAAGAAAAAGAGAAAGAAAAAGAGAAAAAAAGAAAAAGAAAAAAAGAAAAAAAAGAGAAAAAGAAATAGAAAAAATAGAAAAAAGAAAAAAAGAAAAAAGAAAAAGAAAAAGAGAAAAAGAAAAAGAGAAATAGAGAAATAGAGAAAGAGAGAAAGAGAAAAAGAGAGAAAGAGAAAAAGAGAGAAAGAGAAAAAGAGAGAAAGAGAAAAAGAGAGAAAGAGAGAAAGAGAAAAAGAGAGAAAGAGAAAAAGAGAGAAAGAGAAAAAGAGAGAAAGAGAAAAAGAGAGAAAGAGAAAAAGAGAGAAAGAGAAAAAGAGAGAAAGAGAAAAAGAGAGAAAGAGAAAAAGAGAGAAAGAGAAAAAGAGAGAAAGAGAGAAAGAGAAAAAGAGAGAAAGAGAGAAAGAGAAAAAGAGAGAAAGAGAAAAAGAGAGAAAGAGAAAAAGAGAGAAAGAGAAAAAGAGAGAAAGAGAAAAAGAGAGAAAGAGAAAAAGAAAAAAAAAGAAAAAAAAGAAAAAGAAAAAAAAAAACGAAAAAAAAGAAAAAAAAAAAAAGAAAAAAGAAAAATGCAAGAAACTTTTCATCCTAACCCAACAAAAATTGTTGCGTTCTTTTAAAATTTTTTTATTTAAATTCCCTTATGATGACTTTTTTAAATGTGATTTTCTTGATCGCCCCCCCCTCCCCGTTTAATATCAGTACTTTGTTTTGATTTTTAGTTCATTTCGTTTCCTGGCTTTTCTTGAAGATGCCAATCAACCATTAGTTGCAGCATGGGTTGTAAACTACACCAGTACCAAAGCGAGTTTGCAAAACCAGTTGGCATTTGTCTTTTTCCCCCAGGGTAGGATAATGTGACACAAGGGTGGAAAAATGGAATTGAAGAGACAAGTGCCCTAGAGGAAGAGGAGTCTCGCATGCAAAAAGTGCCTCAGTAGCTCTGTCTGCATTCCCCGGTAGAGGTGCCTCAAACAATTAGCAATAAACTAATCCCTTCTCAAAGACAGATGCAAACAGAGTGAGTGTAAGTTAAAAATTAAGTTATGTGCATCTGTTTACCTTTTGTTGTCAGCTGCTCATTCTGCTTCATGATGAATGCCCTGGAAAAGTCTCTTCTGATTAATGTTTCCCAGTTTTAAAATAAACAAACTAGGTTGTTTTTCAGAATAACAAACGATTTTGAAGCAGGTCAACATTAATCAGAAGGGATTTTTCCAGGGCATTCATCATGAAGTGGAACGATCAGCTGACAAAGAAAGTAAACAAAGACAGGTGGAACTTGATTTTAACAGAAGAGTAATAATTAAAACGGGAGGGGAAACTATTCATCACGATTAAATCAATGCAAAAGAATAATTATTGTAAAGGTGAGTAATTTTGCAGAAAGTGAAATCTGTTTTTTAACAATATGAACCAATATTTACCAAAAACTGATTTAAAGAAAACAGTTCCGTTAAAAATTGAAGTTGAATTTCCTTCCTATTAGCTAAAAAGAAATTTTTGTACTTTAAAGGGAAGCAACTCTTTCCTCATTTTAAGAGTTACGCCCCTTGCATTCATTTTCAGCGAGAAAGTGTGACAGATGTGTTGAGTACAAGGCTTCTCAATTATAAAAATGGAATTTTTCTTTCAGTTGTAAACATTAATATATACCGAAGATTTTACACCCAATCGTTATGTTATGAATCGAAATATTGAATTTAATTTTAATAAATATCCTGCCTTGATAGAGTTCAAAATAGACTTTGTAGCCTCATAGGGGATGTCGTTTTCTCTTCCCTGCAACCTCTTTCTCAGGGATGTTGGGGAGTTTGCTTTATCGTTATTTCCACGGCAAGTGCTCGGCTGAGCTCCAATCTATGGTCCCTCCTCGCCAGACTTTCACAAGAAACACACGTATAGTAGAAAACACTATCACTAATTCTCCTCCACCCCCCACACTTTATCTGTGCCTAAAGCTAAACGTAGATTCCATGAAGAAAGCTTCTTTCTTAGAACTGCACGCCTGTGGAATCGTCTTCCGTTTTCCAGACGACTACAATATGGTTGTCTTCAAGTCTAATGTAAAGAAGTTTTTTGATGAACCGTTCCATATAAGTTAACAAATTACTGAATTTTCATTATTAACGATTACTATATTGTCGAATTTCTACTGTACACTCTTTAACCCTTATCCTCGAGTGGCCTCTTGGCCTTGATAAGTGGTGATGCCTATGTAATGAAAAAAAAGTTTATTTATTGAAAGAGATTCTGCACTTGTTTGGCTTTAAACCGTTTAAAAATTTTAATTTTGTATTCCATATCAACAGTGCTTATTAAAACAGACTTTCTATTAACACATACATGCTCGACAGAGATTTTTCTACTATATTGAACATTTTAAACCTTACTCTTCACCAACATCTGAAGGAAAACGTGCCAAGTAATCCAAGTATTACTACCGTAAAAAAAAAAATTTTTTTTTAAATTGTATTTCCTGATGAAGATTCTGGTGTGAATCAAAATATCAAATTCAATTTCAATAAATAAACGTGTTTCTGCATTTGTTTGGCTTTAAACGATTCAATTTTTAAATTTTGTATATATTTTTTATAATTTACAATTTGCATTTTAGAAAAATGTTAGATGAAAGCAGTACATGTTTAAAAAGAAATTTTATTTCTTTCCCAAGTATTCTGCAAACAGTCTCGAATTCAACATGGCCGCTACATCAAGTAGAAGGAAATGTGTGACATATCTGGATTTATTCTGCTGTATTTGTGATGCATTCACATCCCCAAAAGCAAAAGATGAACATTACTGAATTTGTGAAGAGAGCTTATTTTTTTTCTACTTTAACAAGCCGCACATGCATGGTCCCCCTCTGGTGCTGCATGCGAGATGACGCCACAAAAAATAGTGAAGAGATGATGAGTGTAAGAAGTGTGAAGGGCCAATGTTGTCTTCACATTTTCGCCAAGTTTCAGAAAAATCTAATGGATGGAGCAAAAGTTATGAGGTAAAAAGTGTCATTTTTTGCAATTTTGGGGCATTTGTGACCCCCTTTTAAGCTCTTGGGAATGCCAAATCCCAGTGAAAATGGACAAACAATGCAATTTCATACCTTAAGAAATGTACATTTGAATTTAGCACCATGGAAAACCACTATATCGACATAAATATCAAGTTTTTGAGTAATATGAAAAAAGAGCTCCAAAAAAGGCATGTTTTTTTTAGCCCTAAAAGTCCAAGAGGGATGCGGACAAGAATTTTGCCGGGGTCACCAACACTGAATCTATATTAAGAAACATTGGCCTCCACATTTTGGCCAAGGTTTCAGGAAAATCTATCGGATGAATCAAACGTTATGGGGCAAAAAGTGTCATTTTTGGCCATTTTGACCTCTTGAGAGTCCCTGGATATGCCGAATCTCAGTGTAAATGGATAACAGTGCAATTTCAGGCCTTAACACATGTATATTTGAGTTGACCACCATGAAAAACCATTATATATTCAGACATATCAAGTTTTTGTTGAGAAATATGAAAAAAGAGCCACAAAAAAAAAAAAAAAATTGCATAATATTTTTAAAAATCAATTCATCCAGAAGTAGGTCTCAAAACCAACACAAAGTTGAAATTTGTTCCTAGAATAACAGATGTTAAAACAATAAAATTACTGTAAAAGGTGAGTAGTTTTGCAGAAACTGAGAAAGCACTAATATCTATATTTTAATATGATAGCGGGTGTTATTTTGTGTGTCATGTTTACATCCTTTTTTCCTTCCGAGTGACTGTCGTTTAATTGTTATGACATTCCATTTCTTGTAATAAATAATTTTACCAATAATTCTTCAAAAGTTTTGATTCAAACTGATGCATCCAAGTCAAATAGATACATTTTTGAAATCACAACTTTATAATATACAAGAATCGAGAAAAGATTGACTATAACAATATACACAAAATCTGCTTTAATTAAAATATCATATTTGAGCGTATTTTACTTTTTGCAGTTAAAAAAAAAAAAAAAAAAAAAAAAAAAAACTACAATTACGCTTAACATCCACCAAATGCCAACATCAATAAAATAAAAGTCTGCTGTGGAATTTCAACACGTCCTACTAATTAAGTAAAATTCAGTCGTAAAAGTTACATTCCAGGAGATTGAAACTCGACCCAAAAATACAAATGCAAATTACTCAGGACTTCTACCCAGTCATGAGCGATGGAACAAGAGTATGCTATACCCGTTAATTAAATAAACGGTTCTGTTAAAACAAGAGTTACTGCCATCAACACAGCCAAACACAGCACGTAGCCAAACATGAGAGATGGTCCACCAAAACAACAGAATGGACACCTCGTGAACATAAGATCAAGAACGAGGTAGAGGGACAACCTGATACAACACACGAGTCCCACATGGCAGTGGATAGCTCAGGACAGAGAGAGATGGCTAAAGTTCAGGGAGGGGTTCCTCATTGAGTGATAAAACCCTTATTGATTTGATTCTATTCAAAACTGTGTGCAGATTACAAGAGTTTGAAAGATTCCAAAAATTCTACAAGATACACCTGAAGGTCAGAAGTTACATTGACTGAAACGTTGCGCAAATAACACTTAAGATAAGAAGAGTCATTTGAAGAATCCAAATAATAAAAATAAATGTGAATCTGCATAGTTTGTTTCCTTGTTATCTATATATAAAAGTGAAAGTGTCTGTCTGTATGTGCGTGTGTGTGTGTGTCTGTCTGTCTATCTAGGTATATTTCCCGACGCAATAACTCAATTTTCAGTCTACAGACTCGATTTTTGACATACAGGGTATGGAGATTTGGGAAAATCTTCGTAATCCGTTTTTGGCCAGAAATTTGGCTGTTAAGGGGTCAAAGTTCAACGATTTGACCTTTGAGAACTCTACTAAATTCCTCCGCGAATTTTGGGCCTAAACACTTGATATTTTAGATATAGGTTCCTTGGACATGGATCTAACTTAATAACTTGATTTGAGCCCACAACAATAAATGCTAAGGGATCATAATAGGGGTCAAAGTTAAAAACAAAATTTGACCCCTGTGGTCTCTACCAAATTACTCAGACAATTTCTGGTCTAAACATTTGAAATTTTACATAAAAGAGTATTCAGAGATAGGGCAAGCTTTTTAATTGGTTTTGGTTGAAAATTTGAGCTACCAATATATAAATGCATGTATGTATGTTTGCATGTCTGCCTAAAACTTTCGACAAAGGCGATGGATTTTCACAAGATCAGTATCGTTTTGAAGCTCGACCCTTCAGATGACAAATACCGAAAAATTATCTAAAACATTAATTTCTTCATCCTCAACAGGGCACTTTTCTACATGGTCGCTTTTTTCGTAGATATTTTTTAAAGTCATCCTCTCCTTTCGATTGTCTAGCCTTAATTTAAACCTACATCACTTCCGGTTTGACGGTGGTAGTAATAGCAAAGACGTCACGTTTTTTTCCCTCCTTCACGGTATGGGTTCGAGCCTGCCTTCCTACTACCACTTTTTTTTTTTTTTTTTGCTCAACACACACCTCCAAACACCCGGGCAACACCGGGCACCCATGCTAGTTATATCTAAAGTTGCTTCAATTTGTGTCTATCTGTTACGTCTCTTCATTGTGTTGCTTCTATAAACAAATACACTATTTCATGCCCTATGTCTCGGAACCTCCATACAATCTAACATTCAGTATTTGCCACGGTAACAAATCTGTGTCGATAAAGCTAGAATGGTGCTTAATTTTGGAGAAAATAATTTTCCACACTTACCAATTTGAAGATTATCTTTGAAAGCTGCATTTGGAAGTTGAAATATTAAATGCTCGCTATACTTGGAGGCAGTGCTGGAAAAGAAGTTGTTTAATATACAATTATCAATCAGAAAATGCCAAAGAAAAAAATGTTTTTTGTCAAAATTCACTTTATATGTAAGCATCTAATGAAGCAAAAATATCAGATTCCAAAATTCATGTAAGGTGGTACATTTATGTTTTTATTTTTATAATAAAGAAAATCATTTTTAAGCATTTAATCAGAATTTGTAAGCATTACAATATAAATCCTGCAAGTTTGAATTATTGAGTTATCTCCCTTTGTTTTTTTTCTTTAGATTGTTTTCAAAATGGCAGGCAAGACTGACATTCTTTGATTAATCATAAAATTTGATTTTTTTTTTTTTTTTTTTTTAGATAAAACTTGATTAATTTCCGCGATTTTTGGAATATGATATTTTCTGTTTTGACATGAACATGTTTGCTATACAAATTACCATTTTTTGGGGGGAGGAGTGAGATATCTGACCTGTTGCCATAATACCATACTAACAGGCATTACCTCCTTCAATTCAAAGAGATAAACAGAAGTAAATGATACATATCATGAGAAATAACAAATCAATCAAGCATTGGAAAAATAATTTATTACGTAATATGGAGTATTCAAAGCAGCAATATATGGAGTATTCAAAGCAGCAATATGGAGTATACAAAGCAGTAATATGGAGTATTCAAAGCAGTAATATGGAGTATTCAAAGCAGTAATATGGAGTATTCAAAGCAGTAATATGGAGTATTCAAAGCAATATATGAAGTATTCAAAGCAATATATGAAGTATTCAAAGCAATATATGAAGTATTCAAAGCAATATATGAAATATTCAAAGCAATATATGGAGTATTCAAAGCAATATATGAAGTATTCAAAGCAATATATGAAATATTCAAAGCAATATATGGAGTATTCAAAGCAATATATGAAGTATTCAAAGCAATATATGAAATATTCAAAGCAATATATGAAGTATTCAAAGCAATATATGAAGTATTCAAAGCAATATATGGAGTATTCAAAGCAATATATGGAGTATTCAAAGCAATATATGGAGTATTCAAAGCAATATATGGAGTATTCAAAGCAATATATGAAGTATTCAAAGCAATATATGAAGTATTCAAAGCAATATATGAAGTATTCAAAGCAATATATGGAATATTCAAAGCAATATATGGAGTATTCAAAGCAATATATGGAGTATTCAAAGCAATATATGGAGTATTCAAAGCAATATATGAAATATTCAAAGCAATATATGGAATATTCAAAGCAATATATGAAGTATTCAAAGCAATATATGGAGTATTCAAAGCAATATATGAAATATTCAAAGCAATATATGAAGTATTCACAGCAATATATGGAGTATTCAAAGCAATATATGGAGTATTCAAAGCAATATATGAAATATTCAAAGCAATATATGAAGTATTCAAAGCAATATATGAAGTATTCAAAGCAATATATGGAGTATTCAAAGCAATATATGAAGTATTCAAAGCAATATATGGAATATTCAAAGCAATATATGGAGTATTCAAAGCAATATATGAAGTATTCAAAGCAATATATGAAGTATTCAAAGCAATATATGAAGTATTCAAAGCAATATATGGAATATTCAAAGCAATATATGGAGTATTCAAAGCAATATATGGAGTATTCAAAGCAATATATGGAGTATTCAAAGCAATATATGAAGTATTCAAAGCAATATATGGAATATTCAAAGCAATATATGAAGTATTCAAAGCAATATATGGAGTATTCAAAGCAATATATGAAATATTCAAAGCAATATATGAAGTATTCAAAGCAATATATGAAGTATTCAAAGCAATATATGAAGTATTCAAAGCAATATATGGAGTATTCAAAGCAATATATGAAGTATTCAAAGCAATATATGAAGTATTCAAAGCAATATATGGAATATTCAAAGCAATATATGGAATATTCAAAGCAATATATGGAGTATTCAAAGCAATATATGAAGTATTCAAAGCAATATATGAAGTATTCAAAGCAATATATGAAGTATTCAAAGCAATATATGGAATATTCAAAGCAATATATGGAGTATTCAAAGCAATATATGGAGTATTCAAAGCAATATATGGAGTATTCAAAGCAATATATGGAGTATTCAAAGCAATATATGAAGTATTCAAAGCAATATATGGAATATTCAAAGCAATATATGGAGTATTCAAAGCAATATATGAAGTATTCAAAGCAATATATGAAGTATTCAAAGCAATATATGAAGTATTCAAAGCAATATATGGAGTATTCAAAGCAATATATGAAATATTCAAAGCAATATATGGAATATTCAAAGCAATATATGGAATATTCAAAGCAATATATGGAGTATTCAAAGCAATATATGAAGTATTCAAAGCAATATATGAAGTATTCAAAGCAATATATGGAATATTCAAAGCAATATATGAAGTATTCAAAGCAATATATGGAGTATTCAAAGCAATATATGAAATATTCAAAGCAATATATGAAGTATTCAAAGCAATATATGAAGTATTCAAAGCAATATATGAAGTATTCAAAGCAATATATGGAGTATTCAAAGCAATATATGGAGTATTCAAAGCAATATATGAAGTATTCAAAGCAATATATGGAATATTCAAAGCAATATATGGAATATTCAAAGCAATATATGGAGTATTCAAAGCAATATATGAAGTATTCAAAGCAATATATGAAGTATTCAAAGCAATATATGAAGTATTCAAAGCAATATATGGAGTATTCAAAGCAATATATGAAGTATTCAAAGCAATATATGGAATATTCAAAGCAATATATGAAGTATTCAAAGCAATATATGAAGTATTCAAAGCAATATATGAAGTATTCAAAGCAATATATGAAGTATTCAAAGCAATATATGGAATATTCAAAGCAATATATGAAGTATTCAAAGCAATATATGAAGTATTCAAAGCAATATATGAAGTATTCAAAGCAATATATGAAGTATTCAAAGCAATATATGGAATATTCAAAGCAATATATGAAGTATTCAAAGCAATATATGAAGTATTCAAAGCAATATATGGAATATTCAAAGCAATATATGGAGTATTCAAAGCAATATATGGAGTATTCAAAGCAATATATGAAGTATTCAAAGCAATATATGAAGTATTCAAAGCAATATATGAAGTATTCAAAGCAATATATGAAGTATTCAAAGCAATATATGGAGTATTCAAAGCAATATATGGAGTATTCAAAGCAATATATGGAGTATTCAAAGCAATATATGGAGTATTCAAAGCAATATATGGAGTATTCAAAGCAATATATGGAGTATTCAAAGCAATATATGAAGTATTCAAAGCAATATATGAAGTATTCAAAGCAATATATGAAATATTCAAAGCAATATATGGAGTATTCAAAGCAATATATGAAGTATTCAAAGCAATATATGGAGTATTCAAAGCAATATATGGAGTATTCAAAGCAATATATGAAATATTCAAAGCAATATATGAAGTATTCAAAGCAATATATGAAGTATTCAAAGCAATATATGGAGTATTCAAAGCAATTTATGAAGTATTCAAAGCAATTTATGAAGTATTCAAAGCAATATATGGAATATTCAAAGCAATATATGGAGTATTCAAAGCAATATATGAAGTTTGCAAAGCAATATATGAAATATTCAAAGCAATATATGGAATATTCAAAGCAATATATGGAGTATTCAAAGCAATATATGGAGTATTCAAAGCAATATATGAAATATTCAAAGCAATATATGGAATATTCAAAGCAATATATGGAGTATTCAAAGCAATATATGAAGTATTCAAAGCAATATATGAAATATTCAAAGCAATATATGAAATATTCAAAGCAATATATGAAGTATTCAAAGCAATATATGAAATATTCAAAGCAATATATGAAGTATTCAAAGCAGTAGACAGCTAAAAAGAATGAATTGTTGAGCTGGTATGAAACTTCTTTTTCCAAACCTTATTCATTACTTTCCGCCCACCTCTTCTTCATGCTGCAAATCAGGTTGGACACTCACTTAATATACAGATTACTAGCATGTAATCCATTTTATTTAACCCATAAATGGCAAACTGTGATCAGAGTGTGCCTGGGAGTGACATTAGATAACACTCTTTAAAGCTCCCAAATTTGAAACACTCGATTAAGTTAAAATGTCACACTCTGGAGTACATGAATTTTATCAGGAAATAAAAAAAAAAAAAAAAAAAAAAAAAAAAAGGATTTCAGAATATTTAAATCAATTGTTACCTGGCATCTAAGATGAGGACATTTCGTTCATCACAATCAAAGGAGAAAACTTCATTTAACCAGGCGCACACATACTGCAAGGAGAAATAATCTGGTTTTAAAACAAGGTGAAGAGATAAGGCGATTTTTTTTTTTTTAAATTTGATTTTCACCCCAATCAAGTGCCACTTTGAAGTAGGAGGCTACTATCGGGGACATAATTTGCAAAGGTATTATGAAAAGAAATGAGTAGCAAGATGTCTGTTCACATTACACTTGAACTTCTGCATGTCAGTACAGTTGGGAAAGCAGAATCCCGGAAGGGAGTTCCAAAGTCTAGCAGTTCTGAGGAAGAAACTATTGTAATAGAATGCTTTCTTACACCTAGGGATTTCTACTGTGAAGGGGTGGGATTTAGCTGCTTGTCGGGTTTGTCAGGGGTATTATTCACATCAAGGGGGTACAAGTGCTTGTAGTTCGTCAGAGCATTCATCATTGAAGTACTTCTAGAACAGGCAGAGGAATGCAAAATTTCGGACAGAGGCTGAAGCCTCGATGACAGTTCAGGACCTATCAGGTTGGTAACTCTTTTGAACCCTGTCCAGGAGCGAGATGCACCAGCCCAAATGTGACAACATACATTGGCGAATGGTGGCCTTATAGAGGTACAGGATACTTTTAGGCGTAAGTAATATTTTAGCACAGTAGAGAGAGCCCACCTTCTTCGCAGCAGCCTTGGCAATGCTCTCAATGTATCTATTCCAGTTCATATTCCCTGTAAACGTTAGGCCAAGGAGTTTAAAAGGAAGTACTTTTGGGTAATGTGTTCTTGGCCATTGCTATTGGTGGTAGAGAAGGTTTCTTGAAGGAAACAGTCTTGGCAACATTGAATGTGACAATCCATTTTTGTCCCCATTCCACTACAGATTGGAGGTTATCTTCTAGTGTTTTTGCCATTTCTTTAGATATGCGTTCATTTGTTTACCCCTTGTGCCTGTTATAAACGATTTTATCAGGGGGGGGGGTCATTTATGAATATTAGGAATAATAAAGGTTCAAGGATAGACCCCTGGGGTACTCCCGCATTTATATCATATTGTTTAGATTTTTATTATGAAAAAAAATAAAAAATAAATGAATAAATAAAATAATAATGTCCAAAGCATCCTGATATATTTTTTAAAAATAAAATTTGGTAATTGTGCAGATTATGGACCATACTGAAATAACATTGTTTAGAATCCATTTCTAACATGGAGAAGGGGTTGTTAACTATTCTGGGTGCTTTCTCAGTTACTTGAGCAAAATGTGAAATATTGAATTTCACGTTAAACCAACTATATTTGCTTAATGTCACAGTCATGAACATATAAAAAAAACCGTTAAGGTAGGAAATTAATTATTAATGAAAACAGTTTTCTAAGAAAATTAGTGAAAATTGAGTTTTGCTAAATTGGCTTAAGATTTCAGAAAACAAAAAAATGCCCAAGACATTCCTATATATATATATGGACGTTTTCCACAAAAGCTGTCTACGCTCCATATGTGGTCTTAGCCTTCGCGACAAGGTATCAAAGGCCGAATTATTCACAAAATGCAAAATATTTGGCATTGAATTATTCCTTATTCAATCGCAATTGCGGTGGGCTGGTCATGTATTGAGGATGCCCGATGACAGAATTCCAAAAATTGTGATGTACAGTCAATTTGAGAGTGGTAAAAGAATTGTCGGACGTCCTTGGCTTAGGTACAAGGACAAGTTGAAGAGTAACTTGTCTGCAGTGAACATACTATACAGGAGTCTTGAAGATGAGGTGAATGACCGAAAAGGATGGAGATCAAGGTGTTTTGAAGGTTTCCAGAGGTTTCAATCTGAAAGCTTAAGGCAACTGAAAGAAAACAGAGTAAGAGCAAAACGACTACCAGCCGAACCAATATCTGCAGCATTAAATCCACATTCATGTTCTATTTGTGGTCTTGCCTGCAAGTCCCTTGCTGGACTAAAAAGTCATCAGAGGCAAAAGCATGAATGAGTTTTAGAAATATGGGTTGTCTGAACCTCATACGTCGAAATCGACGGGAGAGTCCATCATATATATATATATATATATATATATTTTATGTATGTTTATTTTTCTTTATCAATAAAACAGTAAATGTATGTCTGTCTGTGTGAAAATGTTTAACCGATAAACTCTGAAACTACTGGTCGCATAGCACTGAAATTAACAGGGAATAGTAATCGTAAACCAAGGATGGTTTATAACAAGTAAAATCTTTGTTTGGATGAATGAAATATGTTGGCAAGTCGGAATGTAAAATTGTCAACATATTTCTGCGCATGACCAAATTCGTTTCTTCAAGTTGTTTAATATTAAATATTTTTTATTTTATCTATCTTTCGATAGCTACATTTGCAGGGAACGTTTCTGGAGCATAAATGTTTGGGTTTCAATTCCAGCAAATGCCATCAAAGTCATATTTTAAAAACATTTGAAACAGGTACTATACATTAGGTTCAATATAATATTCAATTGAGAATAATAATGAATATGAATTCTGCATGAATTAAAATATGACTAATATATATATATATGTGTGTGTGTCATATCACAGCCCTGCATTGCTCAGACATACAATATGCTTACACATGATATTTTAATTTACGCAGATTTTGTATGTATTTTAACAACCTTGCAAGTTTTAAATAAAATTTGGCAATTGTGCAGTTTATGGACCATGCTGAAATAATAACATTTAGAAATCCTTTCTTAATATAGGGAGGAGAGGAGTGTTAATTATTCTGTATTTTCAACTAACAATCTAATAAACAAAAGATACTGTAAACAAAAATCAAATTTAACTTGAAAATCATATCCTGACAAGATTAATAGTACCATTTTTTTTTTTAACCTGGAATTCTTTATAATTATCTAACTGGATTTTTGTTTGGGACAAGTACATTTAATATTCATAACTGGATAATTTTATTTTCTCTGTGATAATTTTTTTGGTAAATTTTTACTTCCTTTCCACCTCACTGTTAAAACTCGTTGATATGATGACATTTTTTACTGTTTTTTCATTTTTAACTTGGAGCATAAAAATATTGAATGCAGAAAAGAAAAATAAATCAACAGCATTGGAATGCTTATTATATTCTCTTTCCATCAATGTAATTCTTTTAAAAATTGACCCACAAATAAAAAAGATATGACTTGTTGAAGCACATTAGGTATGTAATATTGCCGATGTCCACGAAAATATAGCATACGCTTGTAATACTATTCTGTGCTTAAACCCCATAAACTTTCTAATTACCGAGGTAATTGGAAGACTAAGTTTGATACCTGAGGTATTTTTTTTATCCTTATTCCGTCCGTTGATTATATGCTTTTATTTCAGTGCTGTTCAAGTGTTGATTGTTTAAAAAAAAAAAAATGAATAAAAGCTGAACCAAAAATGGGAGGGGAAAAAAAAAAAAAAAAAAAAAAAAAAATGAATAGAAGCCGAACCAAAATAAAGGGGAGGGGGAAGAATAAAAAAAAACAAAAGAAAAACAAAGATGAATAAAAGCTGAACCAAAATAAAGGAAATAAAGGGGAGGAAAAAAAAAAAAAGAAAAAAAAAAGAAAATCTAAATATTTGGATTTTGAGTTCATCATTCTGTTCGCTTTCTTTCTTTGCACGGAGGATTACAAAGAATACAAGCCTAACACCCTATTTGCCTAGACCCGACTGAAGTTAGCCGAGAGCCTCGATACCCAAGGGTTGAATATCTAATGGGAGTCAGTCAAGTGACACATCTCCGGTGGTAAACTCCCTTACCCTTCAACGAAAGCCGGTGCATGCACTAACCCTAAGTCAGAGTACTAGGGCCAAAGTTAATTCTGTGCTTCAAAACTGGATAAAGGATGTAATAATGTGAATTGGGGAGACAAACAGAAACAAGACAGGGGGGGGGGCAGTGGTAAACTTACCTCCTCGCTTTGGGGCGTGATACTTATGCCTTCAAGACTCTTAAAACTTCCCACCTCATTTAATTCTTAAAGCTGTAAATAATTTTACCTTAATAAATATCTGACATAATGCATATCCATTTTCAAGTCCCGGGTTAAATTCACGGTAGAATTCGAGATCAAAATAAAGTTTGCACACCGAACCTGAGAAAAAAAAAAAAAAAAAAAAAAAAGATAAAATAAATTACAAAAAAGGGAATCAAAAATATAAAATGAAAAATTTAATTTGGAATTTGGTTTTAAGGATACATTTAGAAATAATAAATTCATATCAATAGTAGACTCAATTTGTCCACTGCTGTGAGCTGGCTTGTTTTAGGTAGTTTGCTAAGCAGAAAAGTAAATTATCTGTTATCTGTCCATCAAGCTACATGGCAAAGTAAACAAGAGATGTGAAGCTATGTTTTGATAAGCTTCCCAAAACCTGTAAAACTTGGTAACCAGTCAAGTTTGCACTGGAAGGTATTTGCGCAAGTGACCAGAAGTTGACATATCCCATGTCCCGGTTTGACAAGCATGGTGTTGAGTTCAATTTCGGATGTTGAAGACAGCGGATGGATTAACGGGTTATCGGAATCAGTATTGGAAAAATTGGTGCCTATTTACCGACCGCCAAAACAATTTTTTTTTAATTTGATTTGTTTAAGCAAAATCTTTCATTGCTGGTAATAATGATAAAATAATATTTATTGATTTTAAAATACAAGTAAAGCTAAAATCTACAGATCACCTTCCATGAGTGTAATTTTACGTTTAGGAATATATATATATATATATATATATATATATATATATATATATATATTTTTTTTTAAATAAATTTAGAGATTTATAAAGAATCGGAATTGGAAGTTGTATCAGAATCGGGAAAGATATTAGAATCGTCCCATCACTAGTATATAGATAAGACCACATATAATCCAAATAGTGAAGAACCACAAACATTCAGTTAGGCCACGTATACACTCAAACAATGCAAATACGTGTACATATATATACACACACACGTTGAATTAGTAAAGTATATAAACTGCCGTATAAACACCACACACTGACTATACAATAGTTTGAACACGTGATTACGATTCACAAATACTTAAAAAGAGCCAAACTGGCTGTTTTTGTTTTACGGCATATCAACCCTTTGCAGGTTATTTAATGCCAAATCCAGTGATTCGGAAGAAAATTTTTCAATAGAATATATATTTTGTTTTCATGTCAGTTTCTATTTAACCCATAGTTGGGATCCAAACAGGTACTACCACTCCAGGTCAGAGTGGACCTGGGAGCAATGGCAATCAAAGGGTGGCTCCACACTCCCCAAAGCCCGCAAGCTGGGGCCTCACCATCGGATATAGTTTTAGATCACATTCAGGACCGAACAGGTAGAAGGATGCAACATCTCCGGGCCAGAGTGGAGACCTGGAAGCAATGACAATTAAAAGGTGGCTCCACACTCCCCAAGCCTGCAAGCTGCGGCCTCACCAACGGATATAGTTTAAGGTCAGATTCAGGACCTCTAAACTGGTTGGAGTCAGTTGAAACTAAGTTGGAACGTGAACATTTAATGGTTTATTTGTTAACTCATTACACTTTTCATGTTGTACATTTTCATATTAAGAGAGATGACAAGGAGTTCGTATTGGAGACATATATAACAATGATGAGCGAGCGAAGACATTTATACATATATATTACAGTTATGGGATGCTTGAGACTTCGCATAGATACTGAATGGAGATGTATACAAGTTCTTAACACAGAGGAAGGGAGATACATAATCTTGTAATGGTTACACAATGTTCGTTATAAGATGATTAACACGTTACATTTTGAGTGTTGAAAGATGACACATGACAACAGTTTTACAAAAACACAATGATTCTTTATTCATTTGACCGGTCGAATGCTGATGACGTCAGGAATTCAAATTTGGATCTACATAGTTTAATGTTCTTCATTTCGCTTCCAAAGGACTGACTCCAACTCAACTGCTCTTGACGCTACTCTTCTGCTGAGTAGCAGACTGACTAGCTCCTATATTGAGAATCCCCCTTCGTCTATGACGTCAGAAGTGTGTTTCCCCAAACGTGGCCAATTCACGTAGCTATACATGTTTTTCCAAACACATTTTAACAACAAAAGAATTCTCAACATACAATTCTAACCTATTTTTAACAATATATTTCTAATTTGTATTGTTCATTCTTTAGCTGACATTTTTAATATTCAGTTTTTAGAAGGATAAACAATCAATTCTTTTTACGATATAAACAATATCTAACTATTTTAATAGAATTTAACAATAGACTAATTTCTAACATTCCAATTCTTAACCTTGCTTACAAGGTTCGAGTCTCGGCTTATCCTAATCTCATTTTCACCTATCTAATACTCTTCTTATTTACATGGAAAGGGGACATTTGTTTATTATCATCACACACACAATTCTGATGAAAATAAAGTTTATTTAAAAAAAAAAAAAAAATTTTCTTAACAATAAGTTACTCATTATAAAGCACCAAAGGAGAAGAGTTAACAAGTGTCGGGTGGCCGGTGAAACAACGGTGACAGTCTGTAATGGTGAAGACTCCTGCGATGCACGAGGCGGTCAAAGTATACAATTGCTTTTGGTCAGATCCACAGCATCCCTCCAACTTCTTCCTGTTGCAATCAAATCGATTGTTTGCTTCATCTTCGATCTTCCTCTTTTTCCATAAGATTTGTCAGAATTTATTTAAGGATAACTTAACATGTTTACATTAGACTTGAAAATGACCATGTTATAGTCAGCTAAGAATCAGCCTCGTGGTATCGTGTTTGCAAGGGCTTCCTGCCTGGAACATATGACCAAGATTAATTCCCTGCAAGATACTAGTCATCTTTAAAACCAGTGTCAGCAGATCCCCATTATGAATGGTTCCGACAAGTATTCAAATTTGATCCATCCCAATCTTTTTCGATCATTTCAAAAAGGTGCTTTATCATTCAACTGACAATCATTCGATTTCATTAACACTTATCCTCGCATGGCTTTTGTCCTTCGTAAGTGATAATCCGTTAGTAAAACAAAAAGGTAATATTTGTGAATTTTGAGATTAGAGGACAAAGACTAGGTTAGTTTGGAAGTAAATTTCTTAAAGCTGTCCAACACATGCCAACATGTAAAAATGTTCTGAATTTTTTAGATGAGGATTTATTATTTGGACTTCTCGTCTTGAGTGTTATTCTTGTAATATATCAGCTGATGTAACCTCCGGCCTTCTTCAGGTGCATCTAGATCAGAATTTACATCGTTTGGAACACTGAGAAAACCACTGAAGATGAGAACTGTAGTCTGAACAATCTAAATATCATCAATCCTCATCTTAACCCTACCAGACCCGAGCTACTGAATCTAATTTGCTCCTATGCCTGGCCTCCTGGGCAAAATTGTGAAAAAAAAAAAAAAAAAAACCAAACGCGTTAGTAATTTTTTGCTGCCAGCATTCAGCCTTCACATACCAGTCTGTCTAACAGGTGGAGCCCTCGTTGATGCGCAGGCCCATTTGCATCATCAGAATTATCACTGCAATTCTCTATCTGTATAAAAGCCAAGTACGTCCAAGGATGGAGTACTGCTGCCACATCTGGGCAGGAGCTGCTAAAAACAGTCTATCCTGTCTTGACAGAGTACAAAATAGACTTCGTGGTTTAGTGGGGATGCCCTTTTCTCTTCCCTGCAACCTCTCTCCCACAGAAGAGACGTTGCAAGCCTGTCTTTGTTTTATCACTATTTCGACGGCAGGTGCTCGTCTGAGCTCTAATCCCTCGTCCCCCCCCGCCCTCACCAATCTTTCACGAAAAACACCCGTCTGGCTGAAACTACTGTCAATAATTTTCCCCACTCTTTATCTGTGCCTAAATCCAAACGTAGATTCCATGAGTAAAGCTTCTTTCTTAAAACTGCACACCAGTGGAACTCTCTGCCGCTTGCCTGTTTCCCACCTGACTACAACTTGGACGTCTTCAAGTCCAACATAAACAAACTCCTGATAAACCACCCCCTTAAGAAACTATAAAAACCCCCAATACTAATGATTACTACAATACTATCTCATTGATTACTGTACAGACAATAACCCTTATCCCTGAGTGGCTTTCAGGCCTTGATAAGTGGTGACCCCCATGTAAAAAAACTTCCTCCTTCATTGATATATTCATCATCACTAGCGTTACCTGATTCAGAAACATACTCCTGATCAAATTCGCCTTCATCTGAATCAGAATTTGTCACTTTATCCAACACTTGTTGCACTGTGAAACTCCTTGGGCTTGCTCTTTTATCCGTTGAAGTGTTTGGTTTGTCACTAAATCGCTTCATGGCTATTTTAGTCTACAAAACAACTCGCAAGTCTGCCAAAACAAAGGAAACCATTTGCAGAACGTTAGGCCTGCGCTAAATAGAGGCTAAGCAGTGATTCGATAGCTATTTTTAGCTCCCTGACAGCACAAAAGTCCAGAAACATTACGTTAAGTCGGTGTGGACCGAAATTTATACGAAAATGCAGTATTTCTGTTTCATAAGCACATCACACATTTCGAATTTTAAGGACGATGGCTTGTTAAAAAGAATGAAAACATTTTACCATCCACCAATAAAAACCATTGTGAAGATAAACTTGAAGGTTACAGGATGGAATACTGTCATATCTGGGTAGGAGCTGCTAAAAACAACCTATCCTGCCTTGACAGAGTACAAAACAGACTTTGTGGCTTAGTGGAGGATGCCCTTTTCTCTACCCTGCAGCCTCTCTCCCACAGAAGAGACGTTGCAAACCTATCCTTGTTTTATCGTTATTTCCATGGCAGGTGCTCGTCTGAACTCCAATCTCTGGTCCCCCCTCGCCAATCTTTCACGAAAAACACCCGTCTAGCTGAATCCACTGTCAAAATTTTCCCCACTCTTTATCTGTGCCTAAATCAAAACGTAGATTCCATAAACAAAGCTTCTTTCTTAGAACTGCACGCCTGTGAAACTGTTCCGTGTGCCTGCCTGACCTGACTACAACCTGGATGTCTTCAAGTCCAACGTTAACAAATTCCTAATGAACCGCCCCCTTAAGTAAACACTTCATTAAATCTCCACACTAACGTACTGTACTTGCAATAACCCTTATCCCTGAGTGGCTTCCGGGCCTTGATAAGTGGTGACCACCATGTGTATAAAAAAAAGAAAAAAAAAAGAGAAAAAAAAAAGAAAAAAAAAGAAAAGAAAAAAAAAGAAAAGAAAAAAAAAGAAAAGAAAAAAAAAGAAAAAAAAGAAAAAGAAAAAAAAGAAAAAGAAAAAAGAAAAAAAAGAAAAAGAAAAAAGAAAAAAAAGAAAAAGAAAAAAGAAAAAAAAGAAAAAAGAAAAAAAAAGAAAAAAGAAAAAAAAAGAAAAAAGAAAAAAGAAAAAAAGAAAAAAAGAAAAAAAAAGAAAAGAAAAAAAGAAAAGGTTGCATCAGCCAAAATGTGATGAAAATAACATGTGTATAAAAAAAGAAAAAAGAAAGAAAAGAAAAAGAAAAAGAAAAAAGAAAAAGAAAAAGAAAAAAGAAAAAGAAAAAAGAAAAAAAAGAAAAAGAAAAAAAAGAAAAAAAAAAAAAAAGGTTGCATCAGCTAAAATGTGATGAAAATAACACTAGAGATGAGAACAGTAGTTTAAATAATCCAAATTACCAATTCTCATCTCATCTCAAAAAGAAATAATCCAAATAATTCAAAGCAGAAAAAATAAAACTGCCTCACCTTCTGGGATGATCTCATAGTGATGTCGATGTGCTTTGTCAAGTTGACTGTTGATTAAAAAACAATTGTATTTTAGCACGTGGTAAAAAATAAGAAAATAAAATAGTTTAACTATAAAACATTTATTTTATTTACAGAAAGTTTATGAGATTAGTCATTGGTACTGTTGATTTCAAACCTCATAATTGGGGACCGTTTTAGATACCTTTATCAAGCTCTCTTCAGCCGATACTCATATCATGTATACATGTTAACCAAAATAGAAACCATAATATTACTAAACGCCCATTTTTTATTGATTTACTTGCAGTTCTGATAATATTAGCGAGAGGGTCAGGTATGCATAAAAGGCTGTCGAGAAGTTGGCTCCAAAATAGTGCATACTCTCTCCTGATAATCTGACATTATCTGGAAACTGAAGTATAATACTCCACAATTAAAAACGGCCTATAACTAATTTACAAATGTTAGGTGCATTTTGTCTCAGTAAACCAATATCTTCACACAGCCTGATCTGGTGGCAGCAGATAACTAATTGGCAAATGGAATAACTACAAAAAGATAACAAAACAATGCATTTTTCAATACTGAATATCGGACACAAACTCATAAAATTGAGCTACAAGAAAATAAATATAAACACATAAATCTGTGACTATGTTTAATAATGAAAATTTGGCATGTATTTTTAAGTAATAAAAATAAACATGCTTGTTTATTAAAATAAATAGACATGTTTATTAAAAAAATTCTGGACTTGTTTTGGTCTTTAAAACTGTTAAATTTTGAATTTTCATTCCATATTATCAGTGCTTTAAACAGCAGCCTTTTTATCTTATGTGAGAGACATGGTTTATCTCAGCCTACAGGCAAACCACCCAGGCAAGTTAGGTACCGAATTGAAGCTTATGACCCAGTGGATGTTTTAGTGATATTTATATCCATGGAAATGAAAAAAAAAATGCATCCAAAAAATATGAAACTAAGGCCAATTCATTATCATCATAATAACGAACAAAGGAAACAAAGCACTTTTTAAATGTCGTTGATATTAATTAGGTTGGCAACGAAATAAAAAAAAATAAATAAATAAAATAAATAAATAAAATCTAAAAAAAAAAAATAAATAAAAATATAAAATTGCCCTTAATGAGTGCTCAGACAGATCCGTAAAATAAATGTAAACAATGGCAACACATGGGGGAGGATGATAGAAGAGGAAACATTTTTTTTTAAATCTCAAATTTTAAACACCTTTCTTTAATCTTCTTATAAATTTCCCTACTGTATGTGTGTGTGTGAGAGAGACGGGGTTTATCTCAGCCTATAGGCAACTGTGTCTATATCTATATACCTTTCTGTGGTCTATATATATATATATATGTTTATAATGTCCTATGTATGTATCTATCTATGTGTGTCTATATAACTTTCCGTGTATCTATCTATATATATATATATATATATATATATATATATATATGTTGATGTGTCTATATATGTATCTTTCTATATGCAGCCATTTGGCTGCAAACGAGGTGCTTGTTATTTAAAAATACATGCTGGACCGGCTTTTCTACTGGATTGGACATTTGAACTTTACCCTTTGACAACATTTGAAGGATAACATGCTAGGCCGCACAATCAATCACCATTAGGATACATAAAAAGAAAAAGATTCATAAAAAAATGTTTTTCCTGATGAAAATTCTGTTATGAATCAAAATATCGAATTTATTTTTAATAAATAGACATGTTTATCAAAAAATAAATTCTGCACTGGTTTTGGTCTTTAAATGAATCACCTTGTCGCTCCCATCTTTCTCTGCTCTAAGCCACGTGCCAAACTGTAAAATAAACAGCACTTCTTTTGATAACACAAATTGTCATTTAATCGATAAACACAGCTATACACACACATATGCACCGAAAACATGCAGACCTGTGTTTTATATTGCAAGAGACATGCCCGTTATGCAACAATTATTCTTGTAGAAATATCGATGTCTATTTCAAATGTGTGTTCTTGTTCAATGCTTGTTTCTCACGCCTGTTTCTTCTTTCATTAGATTTTTATGCTTATTGATTATCGATACTTATTGGAGACATTCTGACACAATGCTTATCTAAGAACACTGCCTTATCCATAAAGTACATTTGTGTGAAATTTCATTAAAAAATTGACCCAACTGTTTCAGAGTCCATAGGGAACGCACCCACACAAAAGTTCCTTTTATAGAATAGGATACAGATAGATAAGCAAGTGACTTATTTACCTGTAATAATGCCAAAAGACTGGATACGTTGCCACCAAGTACATACGTCGACCCTGATGAACATCAGCCTTAAAGGATTCACTTTCAAATGCAAACACATGCAGATTCTAGGAAAAAAAAAAAAAAAAAAAAAAATTTTTTTTTAAATATTCATGTTTTAAACATAAAATCTTAAATTAGAAAATAAATCTTTTGCATTAGAACAGCAAAGTCCGTAATAATGTCTTTTTTTTTGTCCCCACTTATTCAGGCTTTGTAGTTGGAAGCAGACTTAGGCTGAATGAATGAACCAGAATAGTTAGTTATATCATGGCGATTGCCACTTCATAAAGAAAATTATTTTTACAAGATGTTTTCTAGCTGTGAGCATGTAGATGGCTCAGCAGCCCAGATTTATTCCTTACACATACAAGATCTTTGCTTTCCATTTATATATATATATATATATATATATAGATATCTCATAGTGTTTTGGTCAATGTAACCTCTGACCTTCTTCAAGTGTATCTTGTCAAATTCGGGAATGTTTTTGTTGAACTTAGTAATCTGGATGGAATTTCCAACAGATACTTTTATTTACTTCACACGTGGGTAGCATATTCTTGTTGTGTCAACCATGACTGGTTAGAGGTTCTAAGTAATCCGCAATTGTATGTTTTGATCGCCCATACTGAGATTCTTTCACTGACAATCTTCCAAAGTTCACTGCTGAGTGAAAAATATCTTTTCAACTTTTCTTTTAATAAAACGAACAAAGTTAAATTATTTAAACAATAAAAGTTTAATAGAACAATATACGATTTTTTTATTTTAACGAAGGCTGTTTAAAAAACATCTGAAGAAATTAGAATGTTTATATCTTCAAGTATCAACATAAAATTTGTTGTATATTTAGAATTACACTTATTAGAAAAAAAAACCCCAAAATCTTTATGATGTACATACTCATCACGGAACGAAGATGTCATATTCTAAAAATCATTTGGGTTTGGCTAGTAACGTTTCTATTTGGTTAGTAAACGAAAATATTTAGTTGTCAAAGGTCAACTAAAGATAAACTTTTCCATAGATATCACTTTTACAAATATGGTTGTCTTCAAGTCTAACGTAAATAAGTTCTTGATGAGCCGTTCCATATAAGTTATCAACTTTACCAAATTTTCATTACTAATGATTACTATAATGTCCAATTTCTACTGTACACTCTTTAACCCTTATCCTTGAGTGGCCTCTTGGCCTTGATAATGTGGTGATGCCTATGTAAAAAAAAAAAAAAAAAAAAAAAATCACTTTTACAAATGATTTTTTCCAAGTACTCTAACAACTGCACCAAGGACCTGTAGCGCAGTAGTTGTGAAAATGAAACTAAAGATGAGAACAGTAGTCCAAAAAATTCAGATATGAATAACCCATCCTCATCTTAAAAATTCAGAAACGGGTTTGGCAATACTTGCATAATTGGTTGTGCGATAGGGCCATGCATGTTATGTTATGTTAGTGATTTCCAGAAAATACTGGTTAGCTTGCAATGGTCGATTGTCAGTGTTTAGGTTAGAAATATTTTAACAAGACAAAGAATGTATCAAGGTGGAAGGTATTTTTTAGAATAAAAATATGTTGAAAATGAAAATGAATTTTAAGTAAGTATACGTGACTGACATCAGCCGATGGCGATACATATTGATGATGTCATTAGAGGGGAGATGTTTGTGTACGTAGGGCTTTAGTCAATTAGTGGTTGGAGCTCGAAGGAGAAAGTCAAGCCAAACTGATCGAAAATGGCTCGAAAACCCGGGAACACAAGGTGTCCAATGCTTATCAAATGTAATGAACATATGACCAGCGCACAGTTTTCCAATGGGGGGAAACATCTGTAATAAAGTTGCTGGAAAGACAAACCGAGATTTGTCGATCCATTGGGATAAATCTTATTTGCAGTTTTCCGTCAAACAAGACCAAAGACAGAGCGGGTATGTTTTTCCGATTGGCTCGATGTAACCCCCCCCCCCCCCGAGAATTGTTATCTGCCCCTTTTTTGTTGTAAAATGTTTTACATGTCTGTTGTTTAACTGTATCTGGTTTTGCGGTTTCGTTTTACGGCATATCAACTGTTTTCGGGCTATTTAACACCGAATCCAGTTATTTTGGAAACGGTATTCATGCTTCAAGTCCTTTATATCTTTAAATATTTACTTGTAAGAGTTTGGTTTGGTTGTTTTGTTTTACAGAATATCAAACCTTTATAGGTTATTTAATGCCGAATCCAGTTATTTTGAAAAAAAGTATTCCTGTTGCAACCAGTTATTTTGTTGACGACCTTTATTCCTCAAGCTTTTTGTATCTTCAATCGTTTGTAGTGTTTGGTTTGGTTGTTTTATAGCGAATTTTATCGTTTTTGTTCCCTGCCCTGCAGAACATGAATGAGTTTTGCAATAGAAAAGGGTTATAATAATAATATTTTAAGTTAAGAAACTCGTCAGGAAGTGGGGGGGAGATAGAAAATGGAAAGGGGAAATGGGAAGAAGGAAAAGGGGGGAAAGGTGGGTTGTCGTTTTTGGTTTTGCAGAACATAAGTTTTCAAAAGGAAGTAGAAAAAACAAAACGCATTAATGTTAGGTGCATTTAGCCTCAGGAAGCCAATATCTTAATGTGTGATGTGTTTATGAAACAGAAATAGCGTAGTCGTTTGCGCTTTCATATAAATTTCGGTCCACACCGACTCGACATAATGTTTTGGAACTTTTGAGATGAAGATTGATGATGAAGACCAGATAGGGCTCTACGGACAAATTTATCTTTAGTTGACCTTTGACAACTATTTTCATTTACTAGTCAAACAGAAAAGTTACTAGCCAAACCCACATGATTTTTGGAATATGACATCTTCATTCCATGACGAGTATGTACATAATAAAGATTTTTCTGTATTTTTTTTAATAATTGTAATTCTAAATATACAACAAATTTTATGTTGATACTTGAAGGTATAAACATTGTTTTCTTCAGATGTTTTTTAAACAGTCTTCGTTAAAAAAAAACAAAAAAAAACATTGTTCTATTAAACTTTTATTGTTTAAAAAATTTAACTTTAAAAAAAAACAAAAAAAAAAACGAACAAAGTTGAAAAGATATTTTTCACTCAGAAGATTTCACTGGGAGACTGTCAGTGAAAAAAATACAATCGGCAAAAGATAAGCGTTTCATTATTTCTAGTCGCCACTTTGAAAAATCACTCGCAATATAGAGCCTTGCCAGACAGCCTGATCTGGTAGCACCAGGAACTGTATCTGAACATATTGACACGAGAACACTAGTTGCAATCAAATCTATACATGTTATATACATTCAATAGATACGTAAACACATGAACGTTTATACATAGAAGTAAACTTATTTGCACTCATATAAATAACATATGACGCACTCGGTGGAAGAACGACGCCAAAAGTTGAAATTTTTGTCACAAAACATGCAAAATATCAAGGCGAATCTAATCACAAAAAGAATCATTGCTGAATAGAAAGTATTTATGTGAAAATAAGTGTTTGGATATTTAATATACATCTAAGACCACAGATTTTCTTTTAATTTTCTACCTAATTACGTTCTATTTATTTTGATTTTTCCAAACTTGCAAATCAACAAGCACTAAAATCTTCCCAGTCGTCTACAACAAAATTGTAGACAAGTCCAATGTCAACAAATTCTTATCAAGCTGTGTCCTTTTAAAATAATCAAATTCTGCCCAGTTTCAACCACTGTCTTCAATACTTGAAATTTTTGTCTTGTCTACCTAACCCGTTAACCCTTATCCTTCAGTGACCTTTTGACAAGTTGTCACTCAGAAAAAAAAAAAAAAAGAAAAGAAAAGAAAAAAGAAAAGAAAAAAAAGAAAAAAAAAAAAAGAAAAAAAAGAAAAAAGAAAAGAAAAAGAAGAAAAGAAAAAAAAAGAAAAAAAAGAAAAAAAAAGGAAAAAGGAAAAAAAAAGAAAAGAAAAAAGAAAAGAAAAAAAAGAAAAAAGAAAAAAAAGAAAAGAAAAAAGAAAAAAAAGAAAAAAAAGAAAAAAAAGAAAAGAAAAAAGAAAAAAAAAGAAAAAAGAAGAAAAAAAAAGAAAAAAGAAAGAAAGAAAAAAAAAGAAAAAAGAAAAGAAAAAAAAGAAAAAAAGAAAAGAAAAAAAAGAAAAGAAAAAAAAAGAAAAGAGAAAAGAAAAAAAAAAGAAAAGAGAAAAGAAAAAAAAAGAAAAAAAAGAAAAGAAAAAAAAAAGAGAAAAAAAGAAAAAAAAAGAAAAGGAATGTTTTCTAAAATTGTAAAATACTGAGCACTCACCAATCTGACTTTATGTACAAATGCAAATGCATCCGCCTGTTTGAAAAACACCTTCCACGTATCAGAGGGACCAAATAACCTGGGAAAAAAAAAAAAAATTATCTAATTATTAACAGGAAGAGAAAACGTTGCTTAGAACTGAACGAGAATCACAATTAGGTATATTTTTATGATATTTAAAAAACACAGCTTTTTTAATGCGTAATTTGCATAAGTTTATTTTTAAAGTTTATAATAAATTGTGTTATTTATTTGTAATTTTATTGGCCTATATATTGCCTATATACATGTAATAGCTTTATTAATAGAAACAGCAAATAAAAGTGCTAAAAAAATAAAATTTTCTAATTACTAAAAAGGGAGACCTGACATTGGTCAGGCTTGAACGAGTATCACACTTATGTACTTTTTCACTATATTTTGTCAAAACAACAAAAAAGTTACACAAATTAGGCATAATAATACCTAATTTGTTAAAACAAGTTCTATGTATCAGAGGGACCAAATAACCTGGAAAAAAAAATTATCTAATTACTAAAAGGAAAAACCATATGGATGGAGTACTGTTGGCACATCTGGGGAGAAGCTGCTAGAAACGATTTACCTGCCTCGATAGAGTTCAAAATAGACTTCGTAGCCTAGTACGGGATGCCCTTTTCTCTTCCTTGCAACCTCTTTCTCACAGAAGAGATGTTGCGAGTCTGTCTCTGCTTTATCATTTTTTTCATGGCAAGTGCTCATCTGCGCTCCAATCTATGCCCCCCCCACCCTCACCAAACTTTCATGAGAAACACTCGTCTAGCTGAAAACACTATCAATAATTTCCCCCACTCTTTATCTGTGCCTAAACTTAAAACGTAGATTCGATGAACAAAGTTTTTTTCTTAGAACGGCACACCTGTGGAACTGTCTCCTGTTTACCTGCTTTCTAGCTGACTACAATATGGTTGTATTCAAGTCCAATGTAAACAAGTTCTTGATGAGCCGTTCCACTAAAGTTAAAAAATTTACTGAGTTTCCATTACTAATGACTACTATATTGTCCAATTGACTACTGTACACTCTTTAACCCTTATCCTCGAGTGGCCTCTGGGCCTTGATAAGTGGTGAGTCCTATGTAAAAAAAAAGAAAAAAAAAAAGAAAAAAAAAGTTCCTCAGGATTGAATGAGAATCACAATTATGTACTGTTTCAATATATTTTGTTAAAAAAAAAAAAAAAAGCTTTTTTAGTGTGTAATTTGCATAACTTTTTTTTTTTTAAAAGTTTATAATAAATTAATATTTTGAGTTATTTATTTGTAATTTTATTGGTGTAATTTGTCTATATATATGTATGTAATAGTTTTATTAATAGAAACCGTAATTAAAAGTGTTAAAAAAGAAAATAAATAAAATTATCTAATTACTAAAAAGGGAATGTACTTTTTCATTATATTTTGTCAAGAAAAACAACTAACACATCGCTAAAAAAAAAAAAAAAGATTAAAAAAAAAAAAAGAAATTATATATAAGTTACACAAATTAGGCATAATAATACATAATTTGTATAACTATTTTTCATTTTAAGTTTCTAATGAATTTAATATTTGGTATTCATTTGCCATTTTATTGTCCTAATTTGCCTATATATATGTAATAGTTTCAATAGAAACAGTCAAGAGTTAAAAAAAAAATTATCGAAACCTTATGTTCATTACTTTTTAAGAAAGTAATCTATCTAGAAAAGTGAAAGTGTCTGTGTCTACATTTCTCTACACGATAACTGTCAATTTTCAGTCTACAGACTCGAAATTTGATATACAGGGTACTGAGATTCGGGGAAATCTTTATAATCTGGTTTCGGCCAGAAATTTGGCTGTTTTTTTTTCACTGATATTTTCGAAAATCATCCTCTCCTTTTGATTGCCTAGCCTTCATTAAAACCTACGTCCTTTCCGGTTTGCCGGTGGTCGTAACAGCAAAGGCGTCACTTGGGTAAAAAATGCTTTTGAACGAGTTAAAAAACACACAAATCGCTTATCCAGTTCAGTAAAAGAATAACTTACCTTGCCTATGATAACATTTATTGGGTTTGTTTTACAACGAAAAAGTGGTCAAAGAAAAAATAAATAAATATATAACAGATGTTACCAAAAGGCAAGCTACTCTGCTACCTACTTAGATAAATTTTTTGGTGCTGTAAATGTTTTTTCTGTTCAAAAAACAAGTAGTGTCGAGCGTTACATGTGAACAAGAAAAAAATGCCCGTGATGTCTCCTAAAGTTTTGATAAGGACTTAAAAATTATACAAAATAGTGTTAGAAACACACCCAATAATTGTCACGGTACCTTAAAGCCATTAAAATGAAATTTAATTATCCTAATTAGTTTAATGAACTTGAAAACATAATTGTAATCTGTACAAAATTTCCTTTCGTTTGATATGCTACAAGCCATATTTTGTTAATAATTTCTTTGAATCGTGTCGTGGTGGCATCTTGGATTTTTCACGGTGTAATGATGACAATGATTAAAAAAGTCCATCAGAATAATATTTTGCATGATAAAATATTACCTCCCATTTTTTTTTTTTTGTTAACTGGGTAGCTGTAAAATGAAACTTAATTATGCTAATTAGTTTAATGTACTTGAAAACATAATTCTGACCTGTACAAAATTTCCTTTAATTTGATATGCTACAAGTCATATTTTAATAATATCTTTGAATCGTATTGTGGTGGCCATCTTGAATTTCCCGGTCGCCATTTTGGATTTTACACGAGGTGATAATGAGAAATGACCATGTCCATCAGAATAAAACTTCTCATGATGATAAAACCTTAGCATTTTTCTTAGCTGTTTTTTTGTGCTGTTTATACTTAAAACCATTAAAATGAAACTGAAATATGCTAAATAGTATGCTAATTAGTCTGTAACTTACCAAGTGAAGTAGTCATAAATAATGCCAACTGAACCGTCATGGTATTATGATGAGATGTTCAAAATTTCATCATCAAATCTTAAAAAGATCTAAAGATACAGCTTTTTAAAGATGCTTTAGTCTGCAAATTGTGTAAATTTCCTATTTTCAGTCAGAAGCTTATATGCATTTGAATAGGACTGACTTAAGGCAAAATGTCCAGTGAACCACACATTTTTTTTTTTTTATACTTTGAATGATCATAACTCCAGTTCTAATAGACCGGTTAAAAAAAAAAAAAAAAAAAAAAGATCATGTTTCTTTTGTTTTTTATGCTCTTTTCAATAATACTTGATCTGAGTTTATTCAACTTTAAAGAAAAAAGTGGTGTGGTATCAATGAAAACTATTTGGTCCGGAAGTGGATAACCTTGTGGCTCAGAAGTTAATAATTTTCTTTTTCACTTGGGAGGGGAGTTTATTGGTTATCAAGCCCTGGAAATCACTCTAGGATAAGGGCTAAGAGATAGATGTTGAAATGATCAGTAATGGTGGAACAGGTCGGGTTAGATTATTTAAGGGGGATTTTTGTTTTGTTTTAAGCACAGTGATGGAAGTGATTGTAGCTAGATGAGTACTTGTTGCAAACGTTTTGCAGGGAAGGAACATAGATTGGAGCTCAGTCAAGTAAAAGTAACGATAAAGTAGAGAGACTCAATGTCTTAAGAAAGCGATCCCCACTTTCATTTGCTGCCTGCTGATATCAAAGAAACCTTCTTAAGGGAATAAAAAAAAAACCAAAAACAAAAAGGGGGGGGGGGATTAGATAGTCATTTTCATTTTGAGCATTATTTTCTGAATATTTCAGCTAATGTTATCTTTGACCTTTTTCGGATGCATCGTTTTGAATGAATTAGTCTCGATCCTTGGAGGAAGCCAACAGTAAAGGTGTGAATGTAAAGTCGAGTAAATTATTTAAACAACTAAACGATTATGTAGGGTAATCCTGATGACGTCCATCTATGTAAGAAAATGGAACAATTATGCTGACAAGTTGATGCAATCCTCTATCTCTAGAAGAGCCAAATACATCCTAAGATGGAGTACTGTTCTCACATCTTGAGAGGAACTGTTTTTAATTAAGAAAAAAAAAAAAGAAAAAAAAGGTCTTTATCTGAATAAGAAAATTGTAACATTATTTGTAATATTATAATTAGTGATGGGCCGATTCAATATTTTTCCGATTCCAATACAATTACCGATTCCGTATGTAATTTCCGATTCTTTATAAATCTCTAAATATTTAACTATAAAATTGTTATTTTGTCCCAATTACTTTAAAAACATATCTTAAATGTGCATGTATTTTCTAAAAACTTAAAAATATTCTTGTAAGGGTGTGATCTACAGATTTTAGTCTTACTGGAAGTTTAAAATCAACAAATATTTATCATTTTTATTATTACTACAAGCAATGGAAGACGTTTTATAAAGACAAAATAGAATCGGTTTTGGCATCAGAAAATAGGCTCAAATCCCTCTCCCCATTCCGATACCCCAAAAAGCTCCAATTTTTCCGATTCCCGATTAATCGTCTCAACACTAATTATAATACTGTTACTTTTCACAAAAAACGATTTTCTATTCAAACATACCTTGATAAAAATTTCTTGGGCAAAACTTCATGTGCAAATTTCTGGCTTTTTATTTCTATCTTTTTTTCTACTTGTTTCCTTTTCCTGAAATAAAATCAAGTTTTATATATATTGATTATATATATATATATATATATATATATATATCTATCTCACACACACACACACACACACTAGCAAATGCTCCTGGTGTTGCCTGGTCACAAAATACAAATATTTTAATTAATGCAGGATTCTTATTTATTATAAACAGAAATATCATAAGTAAATGTAATGTTAAATTCCTTAAGTTAAAATTAATAAAAAAAGAAAAAACAGAAAGAAACTAAGACATGTGCATGTAAGTATTGTTTTCTTCTAAACAGTTCACTTCTTGTAAGCAAAAAAGAAAAAAAAAAAAAAACTCAAGCTAAAACGAAACCTAAAGACAGTGAATCAAAGTACAATAACCAGCTTGACATAATCTTTAAAAAGGGTTTTCAAACCAACTTTTTTTAACATAAGGAAGCCATCATGTGCAGTCATAAAACAGATAAAACCGATAACCTTGTACCAATTTTTCAATTTTGATTCTTTAGCAGCCTTTTTTTCTGGATGAAAAAAAAAAAAAAAAAAAAAAAAAAAGATGAAAATTTTTTTCACATGTTAGAATATACTATATATACCAAATTTCAAGTCTGTAGATCAAAAATTTGTTGAGTATATACGTTGAGAAGTATCCTCACACACATTCTCATATACAGTGTATCACAAGTGATTACACCCCTCACATTTCTTCAAACATTTAAGTACATCTCTTCATTGGAAAACACTGAAAAATGATTTTTTGACACAATAAAAAGTTGTCTGTCTGCAACATATATAACAGAGTTAATTTATTTTCCCCTCAAATAGAGCCATTAAAAGCTAAATCCCTGGAAACAAAAGTGAGTACACCCCTTACGAAAAGTTGTCAATATTTACATACATGTCAACTCTCAATATTTTGTGAGGCCACCATTATTATCCAAAACTGCCTTTACTTTCCTGGGTTTACCAGAGCTTCACATGTAGCCACTGGAATGCTCTTTAACTCTTCAATTATGACTTCGGAGTTGGCGGATATTTGAAACTTTGCGCACCTCCACCTTCTGCTTAAGGATGCCCCAAACATGTTCTGTTAGGTTCTTCAAGTCTGGAGACATGCTTAGCCAGTCCACCACCTTTACCCTCAGCCTCTTCAGTGAAGAAGTGGTTGTCTTGGATGTGTTTTTGGGTCATTGTCATGCTGGAGCACTCTCTGCGACCCAGTTTCTGGAGGGAGGGGATCATGCTCTGCTGCAGTATTTGACAGTGCATGTTGGAGTTCAGGTTTCCCCTCAACGAAATGTAACTCTCCAATACCTGCAGCACTCATGCAGCCCCAAACCATGACATTCCCACTACCATGCTTGACTGTAGGCATAACACATTTATCTTTGTACTCCTCAAATTGGTGTGCATGGCTGTCACCCTAAAAGGAAACCTCTTCTGAAGGCAATACCCAAGAAATCCTGCAAACAGTTTGCTGAAGACATGTCAACAAAGCCCATAGATTACTGGAACCATGTCCTATGGTCTGATGAGACGAAATTTAATTTGTTTGGTTCTGTTGGCCTTAAGTATGTATGGCGCCGACCAGATGAGGAGTACAAAGATGAGTTTTAAAAGACACACTTAAATTTGATGACCTCAGAGGAATATTAAATCTAAGTAGTATAGAGATGTGTGTGCTAAAAAGGAAACTTCAATGGTATGGCCACGAAATAATCGATAAGAATTTTTGAGGTAGCCAGAAATAGAAGACCGATGACAGCAGGCAATTCCTTAGAAATAAGACCAATCTTTTAGGAAAGATAATGCTCGGGAGAATATAAAGGTTGGAAAATATATACAGTATATCGCTATATCATTGACGTAATGCAAACTTGGTTTCATTTGTTTATGGTGTAAGAATAAAAGGGAGACAACTCTGCTGATGAAAACGAGTTATCTCCCTTGACACACCTATCTAAAAATAACTTTCTGGCACAATTTGTAGTTAACATTTTAAGGTTAAATTATTTTATGAAACGTGCGTTAATAATTGATTAAAATGAATAAATCAGGATATTATTTTTAGTAAACGATATAAAAAATTGGTATTGTGCATAATGTGAACCAGACGTAACTAACTAGCCACTTTGCTTTACTTGAAACATGCCGGCTTTCGCCGAGCGTCGCTGATTATCAAAGCGTAAAAACGCTACCACTGAAAAAGAAAAAAAAATCATTTAAATATAAAATTACTAGGAAAAATAAATAACGAAAATAAAGAAACAACAATCTACCGTAACAATTTGTTTTATTCTTGTAAAAAAAAAAAAAAAATAGTTGCATTTTTTTTTTTTAGTCAAACAAAAAATTGTACAAAATAAGAATTTTTTTGCTTTTATTTTTTTTAACAATCATAAAAAAAAAGAAAAAAAAAGAAAGCACATTATGTATTTTCCATGTAATATTTCTTTTGTTTTGTAGGCTTTTCTTTGTTTTTGTAACATTAAGTAAACTTTTTTTTTTTTTTTGGTATTTGTTTCTCTTTTCATGAACCCCCTCCCCCATGAAGAGTGGGGCTAGGTAACCGATTTTTTAAAAATTACATTAAATTAAGACAGCTGGGATATTCCCATAGGATTAGTGAGACTTTTTTATGGTCGCATCAGACTATGTCAAAGTGGGGGGGGGGGGAAGAAAAAACAGCGGATATGGAAGAAACTTTGCCAACCCAAACGGGTAGCTTTCCGTATATGGTTTAAAGATGGAGACAAACAGATCTCTACCAAATTTCTGTCTGCACAAACTCAAAGATAACCGTCAAGAAGCTCCTGGCTGGTCCTGTTGATGTTTTTGTTTTTCCAATATTTTCTCTAAAGATCGTCTGCTCCTTCACCTTGCATTGATTGGCGTCTTACATCAGATTACAGTCAAATCCAAGCACATGACGTAATGTTCTGAGTGGACAGTTAGTTACGTTTGGTTCAAATTCTGCACAAGCACCAGAAAAATTAGTTTGTCTGATACATCTCATTCAAACACGGTAGTTTGAATCAATAAATGGTTAAGTGGCAGTTTTAGTTATTTAGAACTGCTTGAAAGCTTCACCCTTCACTCATTTTTCGACCAAATTTCAAACAATTATTAGTTTATAGATCACCTTCTCAACTATATTGTGAAAAAAAAAAAAAAAAAAAAAAAGTTTTCAATTTTCGTTCAGTAAAACAAAAGTTATGAATTTTCTGGTGTTCAGCATCATAAAAATATGTAAGGCGGTTAGCAACGTTTTTTATGACTGGTTTCCATAGCAACCACGTCGCTTCAGCGACTATTGTTGCTACTAATTCGAAAAGAGAAATAACAAGTGAAACAGAATGAAAGGGAGATAATTGGGGGATAGGTGTTTTGGGGGGGGGGGGCAAAAAAAAAAAAAAGAATTTATTGGAAGCCTGGAAAATCATGGATTGCAATAGAAAAATATGAGCATGAAAAGATGAAAAGTAATATGATTAAGCTTAAACATGGAAAAGTAAAGGACTAATTGTTAAAACTGGAAAAAAAAAAGGACAAGATATTCTAGTAAAAAATATAAATTTATAACTTAAATACTGCAGCATTAAGAATTGATTATATGTTGTTATAAATTGAATAAAAAAAATTCTTAATGCTGCACTATTTTAAGTTATAAATTTATATTTTTTTTACTAGAAAACTTGTCCTTTTCTTTTCCAGTTTTAGAAACTAGTCCTTTACTTTTCCATGTTTAAGCTTACCCATATTACTTGTCATGCTCACATTTTTCTATTGTAATCCATAATTTTTTAAATTACATTTTCACCCCAAACAAGGCACATTGCCACTTTGATGTAGGGGCTACTAACAGGGACCTAAGCTACAGGGGTACTTTGTAGGGAGTTGGGCAGCAAGATGTCAGTTCACGTTACACTTGAACTTCTGCATGTCAGTACAGTTGGGGAAGCAGGGATCTGGAAGGGAATTCCAAAGTGTAACAGTTATGAGAAAGAAACTACTGGAGTAAAAAGCTCTTACATCTAGGGATCTCTACTGTGTAGGGGTGGGGTTTAGCTGCTTGTCGGGGGTATTTACGTCGAGGAAGTACAAATGTTTGCAGTTCGTCAGAGAAGCAACTAATGGATTTCAAACAAGGTTCATACAAGAGTGCTCAATACCAAAATAGAGCAAAATATACTTTTCATTTATAGGTCGCATTTCCTAGAGTACAGACTTATTTTTGTATAAGCAATATCGCTTGAAGACATCTCTAGTTACTTGTAACTAGCTGACTGAAACATGCTCATGAGTGTGTAATGACGTAAATGCTTATGTAAAACAAAAGTTTATATAATTTCTGTGGAAATAGGGTTTTCAATTATATTTCACATTTGTTATATACTAATCCTTACTTTATGAAGCTCAATGTAATTACAGAGCATACAACAAACAAATGACAAAAGTTTATATTCCAAATTTCATGATTTTGACCAACTTACAATTTATTCCTTTAATTATGTTGATATTTACAATTATTGACATTATCTATAATATAAATCTCACCTGTCCGTTTAAATGTATGTTTGTATGTCTGCCTAAAACTTAGGACAGAGGCAACAGATTTTCATAAGATTGGTATTGTTTTGAAGCACAGCCCTTTGGACGACAAAAATCGAAAAATTGTCAAAAAACATTAATTCCTTTCCCCTCAATTGGACACTTTTCAACAAAGAGGGGGGGGGTCGCTTTCTTCGCCGATATTTTCGAAATTCATCCCCTCTTTTCGATTGACTAGCCTTAATTTAAACCTTTGCCACTTCCAGTTTGGCGATGGACGCAATGGCAAAGATGTCACGTTTTGTTTTTTTTATGTTCTTTTCCAATTTCGCGGTACAGGTTCGAGCCTGCCTGCCTACTACCAAATATGATTTGTTTTTTTTTCAATTATATTTCACTTTTTTTATATACTTAATTTATGAAGCTCAATGTAATTACAGAGCATATAATAAACAAATGACAAAAGTCTATATTGAAAATTTCATGATTTTGACCAACTTACAATTTATTTCTTTAATTACGTTGACATTTACAATTCTCGACACACACGTATTACATACACAACGTGGCTTAAATAAGTTTCGAGATTTTTTCATATTGGTACTTTTATTGATAGTACACACATGAAACCATAGTCCCTTTCGAAGTAATTTCCTCCAGCAACAATGCACTTGTTATACTGTTCAAACAACTTCCGGAAAGTCTCATGAAAGTCTTCTGGTGTGACAATGTCAATGACCCTCATCACAGCCTCTCATCTCAATTGTCTCATAGGGGCATTCCGTGTCAAATCATCCAGAAATATGGGATTTTGAAACCCATATCTCCAGATCTCGCTGTAGTTTGCACTGCAGATAGACAATATAGGAACTAAGAAATCCTTAGAATTTGAGCACATAATTCCAAGCAGTTCCCGATTTAGAGCATTTTTGGTTTTGGCGTTAATCACAATCTGATGCCTGGGCAACAATTTTCTGATGTCATTTCTTTGAATATTTTCTGATTGGAAGATCATATGGCTCTAAAAATTCACCCAGGCAAGTTTTTTGACCCAAGGAATTCAAAGATTTAGACACAATAAATTGTCTTTAGACCAAAAATGGTTAAAAGTTCTTGTTTCGTTCATTCAGCTTCTGTTGAAAGTCGGGTATATTTTTGACGATAAAGAAAAACATTGGATGTGATAATCAATTAAGACATGCGTTAAACTTATGTTACTCCTTAATTTTGGAATAAATTCTGAAGCAAGTCAGATACTAAAACAGTTAAGTTCTGGTAACAATTTCACCAACCTAGCCGTCTTCAAGATTAGCTGATGAGGGTTAGAAACACCAAACCGGATAAAAAATCGTTTTATAAGAAACCAATAATAGGATGGTAAAAATCTTCTAGTACTATTTTAAGCCAACAATTTTGATTAAGAAACTTCTTGAGAAACTTTTTAATCCTCAAAAAACTAGGGGGGGGGGAAGGGTCATTTTGATGCAACTTTTTAAATTTTTGTTTATATTTTCCTGAAAATGTGATTTTTTTCACTCTGATTTTCTACATAGGTTAGAAAGATTCAGGAAGCTATCATAAAGTGTCAAAAAATTAAATTTACAAAATTTTTCTCTAGGGGTGTCCTTGAGAATAACCCCTATCCAATTTTTCAGATATTCCAAAAATAATAAAAGTGACCTAAAATGATCAAAATACAAAATTTTACTGCTTTTCATGATGGGATACTCAAAACTATGTGGAATCTGAAAACATAAAAAATGTTCATTAGTTATCATAGGTGCCACAGGGCTTATGAAGAAGAACCTGAAGTCCTACCTAACTAATATTCCTGGTGAACCAAGTGCAAAAGAGATCCAGACAATTGCACTTAAGGGAACAACGAGGATACTAAAAAGAGCTCTCGGTTGGTTTCAATAAAAAGTGGGGCAATGTTGGCAGCTGGTTTGGCTGCCCCATACCCAGCATTACAATCTTCAAAGGTAAAAAAAAAAGTAACAAAACTTGACAAAAAAAATTGGTTTTCCTGAAAATCAGCATTAAATCTTAAAAAAAAAAAAAAAAAAATCACGATTTCTTTTGACCATATATCTTGACGTCACTTCATACCAACAAAATGCCAAGAACCTGTTGATTTTTGTTGATATGTGATCTAAGAAAACTAAGGAAGACAAAGATATAAAATTGTTTCAATTTCTTGCGTTTTGTGGGGTTTATACACATTTTTAAATTCTGGGGCAAGTTGAAGGTGAATTATCAACCATTTGCTTCCATCACAAACAATATTTCCGAAATATTGTTTGTGATGGAACAAAATATTGTTTGTGATGGAACAAAATATTGTTTGTGATGAAGCAAAGACCACAAAGTGTTGTAGTGGATTTTTACACCACAAGGTCAAAAGGTGAACGACCAATATCTTTGCAGACGGCAAAAAATCTGGAGGCAAGAGGGTATAATGTACCACCAGGTCACTTTCTTTGTTGTCAGTGCACAAAAAAATATGCGAGTCTGACAGTTGATGACACAATGGATCCAGACTATGAACCTGTGAGTTCTGTGAAAACTTCACAAAAAAAACCTTGAATGCGAGACTGGTATCCATGGATGTTACCCCTGTAGTTGCTTCTCATAGCTGTGTTCATAGTGTCAAAAGGAAGTTAGAACAAACTGTAGAAACATTCAAAAGTGACATGTCCATGGTGATAAAATTGGCGTTGGTGAACTGAATGTGCAGAATTAATGCCCAGTGAAAACAGACACCAGAGAAAAAGCAGAATTGGATCAATTACATTATCTGATGAAAGAGAAGTGCTTCAACTCCTGCATGACACTTGCTCCTGATTTCTGGTCTCGTGAATACAACTCCAAATTCTTCCAGGTATCTTAGTATGTTGTTCAGGCTGCCAGAGAACTGACAAATAGTATTTTGTCAAAACCGAACTCGATTTTTCCCTGGAGACAGCCGACGTGATAATACAAATGCATGAGAATGATGAATACAGCCGGCAAATACCAGCCAAAAAGGAATTTGTTAGTATAGAAAAGGGGTGCTTGCAAACAAAATGCGTGATAGGGTGTAATTTGCATGAACTTTATGTTGTAAGTGGTGTGTTTTAGCTGCATCTACACATTCCGTTCTGTGACATACATCAGAATGCAAGACTTCTTGTCGATGCCATTAAGTGGAACATCACTTACAAAGATTTCATTTCAAAGTTTGTGATTCTTTTAACAAAGAGTGTATGATGCATCGCTCTGAAAACTGCCCTGGTAGAGTAGCATTCCAGAAATTCTTGGAGGAGTTGTAGGATATGAACCCCAATGACCAGTTTCATTTTAGTGAATGGGACACAACCGGCCACGCAACATTAACATACGCAGAATATAAAGATCTGTTGATCGACACCATTGACAATTTTTTTTTTCCTTTTTTTACATAAGTATCACTACTTATCAAGGCCCAAAGACCACTCGAGGATAAAGATTAAGAGTGTAGAGTAGTCAATTGAACAATATAGTAATTGGTAGTAATGGAAATTCAGTAAATTTGTTAACTTAAGTGGAATGGCTCATCAAGAACTTGTTTACGTTGGACTTGAAGACAATCAAATTATAGTCAGCTGGAAAGCAGGAAAACGGAAGACATTTCCACAGGCGTGCAGTTCTAAGAAAGAAGCTTTTTTCATGGAATTTACGTTTAGGTTTAGGCACAGATAAAGAGTGAGGGGAATTATTGATAGTGTTTTCAGCTAGACGAGTGTTTGTGAAAGTTTGGCTAGGGGGGGGGGGCATAGATTGAAGCTCAGTAGAGCTCTTGTCATGAAAATAACTTACTAGACAATCATATTTAACAAAATGCCAAGCCAGATACTTGAATCAAAAGAAAGAGAATCTTTGTTCCAATGAGGTCCTTGTTCTGGGAGATTGGAGAAAACTTTTAATTGTTACGTTGTTGTATCATAAAATAAGCATTTGTCTATTTAGAAAAGATTGAATGTTTGATTATCTTATCAGAGTTAATGTCGTTGTGTGTGTGATTGTCTAGTGGTCTTTCTATTACATATGTTCATATGCTGTTAAGTGTGAATATGTGTGTGACATGTAATGTATTTTCAACATACCTTCTGCCATTTTGTTGGTCCATCTGGAAATTCTCGTCTGGGAGAGAGACTTGATACCTGTTTTTGGGGACAAAGATTTATTTCACTCCAAGACAAGAAATTGGTTCGATAGTTTTTTTTATTCACCTTCCAGTTTGATCACAGAAGAAAGGAAAGTGAATTTGGCATGTGGTTTCTTCTTCTAGGTCTTATTTCTACCACGTTAAAATTTAAATTTACAAAATTTACAGTGCAAACTACAGCGAGATCTGGGGATATGGGTTTCAAAATCCCATATTTCTGGATGATTTGACACAGAATGCCCCTCCTACCCAAAGCCGGGCAGAGTATTAGTTGGTGAGACAACAACTATGGAAGGCAGTAATTACTGAAGATTTTGTTAAGAGACTCCGCATTCCTATCCTGTTGCGATTGACCACCTGAAGAAGGCCAGAGGAACAGTTGGCTAAAATGTTGTGAAACAACTAGAAGATGAGGATAACAGTCCGCAAATAAATTTCTCATCTCTAAACGATTCCAATAAAAAATATTTATTGGTTTCAAAAATCACCTTTGGTAAAATCGTTTTTTTTTTACTACTTTGTTGCCTTCTAACATGCCCAATTCCAAATTATCACCCTCCAGCTTTCATCGAGAGTCTTCCTTCTCCCTCTTGTAAAAAAAAAAAAAAAAAAAAAAAAAAAAAAAAATATCATCATCATCATCATAAGCCACAACAGCCATTTAAGCATTCAAAATTATTTCATGTGAACAAACATTTTTTGCAGTGTTTTCACCAGAATAGAAACAGTTTTTTTTTTTTTTTTTCCTTTTTTTCATGGCATGGTGTTGCTGGGGGGGGGGAATAGAGATCCATGTGATGTAACTTAGTTGTGATATTTTAATATAGCGCATGAAATTAAAAAAAAACAAAAAACATTAAAAAAATTTGTAATAGATATTGGAAAATTGATGGGGGGGGGGAACGGTTTTGAAAGCCAGTTTATCATAATTTTTTTTATTGTATTTTAAAGATTAAAGCATAAAGTTGATTTAAAAAAAAAAAAAAAAAAAAAAAATTTATAATGAAAAATGTTTTCATGGTGACATTCAGAAATTTTGCCAAATTTTGAAGTTAAATAAAATTGTAAATATCCCTTGAAAATGAATATTAGTTTTCTGGGTTTATTTAAAAAAATAATTAGTAAAATAAACTCCAAAGATATAAAAAAAAAAAAAATAAATAAATAAAATAAAAACACCGTTTGTACTAAAAATAGCTTAATTACCCCCCCCTCCAAGAGATTCTGGTTTTGCAAAACAAAATCGTCTAAGTATGTGTTCTACAGAAGCCCAAAATGTCAAATTCAAAAGGCTGTCTGAAAATGACATCAGGTAGCTGGAAGGAGGTAGAGAGTGCCCCCCCCCCCAAGCTATGCATTACTATCGTGAACGTTTGTATAATTTTTTTACCATTTTTTAATTTAATTAGTTTTCTGTGTTCTTGCTTTTGAATTAAAAAAAAAAAAAAAAATGTATTTTTCAAGATTATATAAAAATTATGTTATGCTGAAAGACCCACATTCATTCAAGCAAGGAAAATGTTAGAATCTTACATAAAAATCATGGGAAACATGTAATCTGAAAAAAAAATTTTTTTTTAAAACTATTTTTGTGTGAAAATATTAAACAAGGCTTAATTCAATGAGAATATGGGTAGTTTGAGAAATTTTTCTTAGAGTTATATCGAATTCATTAATATGGAGTGGGGGGGGGTCGTAATGTTCCTGCAAAAAAAGAAAAAAAAAAAAAAGAAAAAAACAACTTTGTTACAATTTTAATGCTTTATTTTCATAAAAAAAGCAAAAATAAATTTTTTTTTTTTTTTTTTTTTTTACTGAAAACCATAACTTTAGTAAATAACTTTTTTGTTTAAATATAAACATTTTTTTCATTAAGATTCAAATAAAAATAATGGATTCATTACATTCCGTGATCATTATTTGATAAATACTGAAAATTTCATTAAAATTGGTTAATTTCCTGATATTTGGTGAATTTTTAAAGGAGGGGTGAAAATGTTTATAGATTTTGAACATTATTCATTTTGCACATACGGATATATAAGTAATACTATACATCTTAAAACAATTTGGCAGTAAAACATTGACACTAAGATGGGGAATTAGTTTAGCATATAAATTTAAGATAAAATGATCACTCACTTTCAAAACGAACAAGATTATAAGCGTATTTGAGAACTCACCATGAAAACTGAACTATCCCCAAAATAGGGTTAGGGTTAGTAGGGAATACTTTAAATAGACATGTTACTTTAAGGAAGGGAGGTAACTTACCGTGAAAAGCTATAAAACCCTTTGACAGAGAAAGTCAGAGCATGATCTTCCTTGAGCAAAGAATTCATGTTCGTTGAAGGTTAATTTACTTTCATTGGCAGGCAGCTGAAATTTAGAGATTAAAGTTAACAAAAATTTTGATATCCACGATTTAAAGTAAAAAATTTGAAGGAATACAAAAAAAAAAAAAAAGACAAAAAAAAAAAGACAAAAAAAAAAAAGACAAAAAAAAAAAAGACAAAAAAAAAAAAGACAAAAAAAAAAAGACAAAAAAAAAAAGACAAAAAAAAAAAAGACAAAAAAAAAAAAGACAAAAAAAGACAAAAAAAAAAAAGACAAAAAAAAAAAGACAAAAAAAAAAAAGACAAAAAAAAAAAGACAAAAAAAAAAAAGACAAAAAAAAAAAAGACAAAAAAAAAAGACAAAAAAAAAAGACAAAAAAAAAAGACAAAAAAAAAAGACAAAAAAAAAAGACAAAAAAAAAAAGACAAAAAAAAAAAAGACAAAAAAAAAAGACAAAAAAAAAAAAGACAAAAAAAAAAAAGACAAAAAAAAAAAGACAAAAAAAAAAAGACAAAAAAAAAAAAGACAAAAAAAAAAGACAAAAAAAAAGACAAAAAAAAAAGACAAAAAAAAAATACAAAAAAAAAAGACAAAAAAAAAAAGACAAAAAAAAAAAGACAAAAAAAAAAAGACAAAAAAAAGACAAAAAAAGACAAAAAAAGACAAAAAAAAGACAAAAAAAAAGACAAAAAAAAAGACAAAAAAAAAGACAAGACAAAAAAAAAAGACAAGACAAAAAAAAAGACAAAAAAAAAAGACAAAAAAAAGACAAAAAAAAGAAAAAAAAAAGAAAAAGACAAAAAAAAGACAAAAAAAAGAAAAAGACAAAAAAAAAGACAAGACAAAAAAAAAGACAAGACAAAAAAAAAAAAAGACAAAAAAAAAGACAAGACAAAAAAAAAAGACAAAAAAAAAGACAAGACAAAAAAAAGACAAAAAAAAGAAAAAGACAAAAAAAAGACAAAAAAAAGAAAAAAAAAAGAAAAAGACAAAAAAAAAGACAAGACAAAAAAAAAGACAAGACAAAAAAAAAGACAAGACAAAAAAAAAGACAAGACAAAAAAAAAGACAAGACAAAAAAAAGACAAAAAAAAAAGACAAAAAAAAAAAGACAAAAAAAAAAGACAAAAAAAAGACAAAAAAAAAAGACAAAAAAAAGACAAAAAAAAGACAAAAAAAAGACAAAAAAAAAGACAAAAAAAAAAGACAAAAAAAAAAAGACAAAAAAAAAGACAAAAAAAAAAAGACAAAAAAAAAAGACAAAAAAAAAAAGACAAAAAAAAAAAGACAAAAAAAAAAGACAAAAAAAAAAAGACAAAAAAAAAAAGACAAAAAAAAAAGACAAAAAAAAAAAGGCAAAAAAAAAAAAAGCACTTTTCGTAAAATCTTTTCTATTACTTATTTGCCTACTAACATACGATTCCAATTTATCATCCCCAACTTGGAGAAGGAGAAAAAATAAATAAATAGCAATAACAGGCCGCAACAGATAGCCCAGTTTATTGAATCAATTGGCCTCTGAGTGCATGTATGGGAGTTGGCACAGATGTTGTCAGAAAATCTTTTTTGATTTTAAATTTAAGAAATAAAGAAAGTCATTCTATTATATCTGAACTTAATAATTATTAACAGATCAAAAAAAAATTCAACTGCAAAATTTAAGCGTTCAAAATTATGCCAAACCTATGAAAGAACATCAGTGCAGCAACGTAGCTACACACAGTGTTAGATATTAGTAAACCTGGGGAGGGGTGGGAAACAAAACAAAAAAAAAAAAACATTTGATTGGTTGCATACACGAAAATGGATTCCATATGAAGAATGCGGGACTTTCCACCATTGTCTAATGGAATGCATACTTTGACCCAGAAATATGTGAGAGAATATCGTTCAGAGGATTGAAACAATAGAAAATTGGAAATATTAAACATTCCAATAGGAAAAGAATATCTATATAAATGAACCCTCACAAAGAGTAAGCCAGTCAGTCGGTTAGAGAGAGAGAGAGAGAGAGAGAAAAAGGCTGTCACATTTTTTTCACTGCAAGACATCTAACAACCACGCACCTCACGTGCCTTTTGGAAACGTCAAAACACCAGTAACAATTTATAAAAGATTTTTCGATGTGAAATAAAAATACATTTTTTATAGATCAACTGTCATTTTTACTCGCTGTCAGCGTGTATATATCTTGTATCGGTGACAAAAGCAGATGTTAATTATATAAACTGGACAAACGTATTTTGAACAACTGACCGTAGCAAATACGCAACATAAGGAATTATTTGAGGAGGGGGATAAGTAAACATATCTACATTAGAAACACTAGGAATAAAAACGGACAAGCTATGCAAAATATAGCATACTAGCAGATGTACCTGTCACTGCCTGGTATTAAACGCAACGTTAAATTCGTTAAGTAAAAAAAATAAAAAAACGGAAAGAAATGTGTATGTGAGTATCATGTTTTTCCTAAACAGCTCACTTTTAACTGTAAAAAAAAAGAAAAAAGAAAAAAAAAATACTCAGACTGAGATCGAAACCCTAAACAGCTAACTTCTTTTAAGTGAAAAAATAAAAAATAACTTACTCAGACTAAGATGGAAACCAAAGCCTAAAGACAGCGAGATAAGTATGATAATCATGAGGCCAGCTTGCCACAATCTTTAAAAAGTGTTTTCAAACCTACTTCTTAAGAAGCAGTCATGTGAACCAATTGACAAGATAAAATGTCTGAATACCGTATATACAAAATTTCAATTTGTAGATCAAAAAATTGTTGAGTATATAGGTTGAGAATTGTCCTCATGCACACACTTTTATAGATAGATTTTCAACTAATGCATTATCACTTATCAAAGCTAAAAGCCATTCGAGGATAAGGTCTAATGTTATAGGTGTTTTGTCAGTCAAAAAAAAAAAAAAAATGAAGATGAATGGAAAGCATGTTTACATTAGATCTGAAGACGTTTGTGTTTTAACTCAAAAGAAAGCAGTCCAGTAGTATCATGTTCCACAATTGCACAACGTTTTAGTTCATGTAATCTCTAATCTTCAGTTGTATACTGTCAAACTTGTGAATTTGCACAGAATTTCTAACGGAACCCTTTATTTTATCTATAGGGATGGCATGTTCTTGTTCCATCAAACACGACTGGATAGTCATTCGCACTGAGGATTGAACCTTTAACAGTGAATTTTACCACTGAATTTTACCAAGTACTTTATCCACTAAGTCACAGTCCTTGCAGACTGACAGAACAAGAGCATGTTATCCCCGTGGATTAAAAAGAGTTCCAAAGTTATCCCCCGTGGATTAAAAAGAGTTCCAAAGTTCGAAAAAGATACATTGGTAAATATTTTACTTTAACTGCAACTCAATATTCACCTTTAAATTGACGAATTTCATAGGTTTTTGGGTATGCTGAAAACGAATATCACATTCAAATTTGAGGCAGACAAGTAATTTTTTTTTTTTAAAAGATTTTAAAGATATTAAAGAATTTTTTTTCCAATGTATTAATGAATGAATTTCATTTTCAGTGGTGGTTGCCATTCTTAATATGAGAAGGAAGGGGGGGGGGTTGTAACACTCAAGCGCTTTTGTACTTGTTCAGTTGAGAAAAACATGACCGCCAGTGCAAACATAATAGATTACATTGGATAATAAAGGTTTTGATATCCAGAAAACTATTGATCTGCCCCAAATTCAAATGCGTTATTCGTTTTCAGCATACCTGAAAAGTCGTCAATTTAATGGTGAATGCAAAGTTGTTGTTAAAGTAAAAAAATACTGATACACTTGAAGAAAGTTGGAGGTTACATCGACAGAAACGTATAAATAACACTCAAGAACAGTAGTCCGAAGAAAAAGAAAAAATAAATAAATAAGTAAGTAAAAAAAAAAAATAAATAAATAAAAATAATGCATCGTCATCTAAAAATATTCAAAAGCGTTTTAGGTTTAAAAATATATTCTTATTAACAACATTTCCAAATGAATGTCTGAAGACAAATATTTTTGTAGTGAAAAGAAAAAAAAAAAAAAAAAACTTTCTGTAGTGGTACTCAGGTTTCATAAGATCCCTTTTTCCACCATTTTTCGAATGTGTGATGATATATAACCAGAAGTACAAGACTCGAATTTCACCATCATTTGGACTCATCAGCTTAACATATCAGAACTCGGGATTCGAAACCCGAGTCATTTGTATGCGAAATGAGTATGTAGTGGTACTCAGGTCTCATAAGACCCCCCCCCACAAATAAAATAAAAATCAAACACGTGAAATAAACGATGTTTATTTACACAAAAATAACAAGTAAAAAACAAATCATTTTTTAGTGTCAAAAATGTGTGTCTTGATCGACAGTTCTTGCAAATATGAAAGTAATTGAGACTGGTTTTGACAAGAAAAAGCAGAGAGTGTCCTTCATTTTCTCAGCGAGAAAACTGGCTTAATTTTTGTGTGTGCTGGGAGAAATAAGGAAGGTAAATGTCTTTGCGTGCGACTGAATATCTGCATTATTCGCCGCGTGCGTGTGGAGAAGAGTTTCTGTGTGTGTGCATGCATGTGGATAATCGTGTTTTGTCATGCTGGCGGGAAAATACGTAGCAACGGAGTCGTTGACGTGAATAGAGAAGTAATCGAAGAGCGGTGAATGCGGAGTGCCGAGTGAGTGAGTGAATTTGTTTAAATATTTGCCAATTGGCTCCCAGGCGGTGTGAGGAAAAAGGTTTTGAAAATTAAATCTCTCCCTGAGCGTTGATTGGTTGAGAAGTGCACTTTTGTCACGTGGTATGCTTTCAACTATGTCCGCCAAACAAAACGCATTTTAAGTTTTGTTTCCCCACAGAATTTGCATGGGCGTATTTTTAAAAATCTTTGCGCCTCTGAAATTTATTTATTTTTTTTTTTTTTGCGTATATAATTGGGTTTTTATTTGTTATTTATAGAACAAGAAGTGAATGCATTATTTTTTAGGGGTGTTACATCGACAGAAACGTATAAATAACACTCAAGATGAGAACAGTAGTCTGAAGAATCCAAATCACACAAAAAATAAAATCAATCCTCATTTAAAAATATTCAGAAACGTTTTAGGTTTAAAAATATATTCCTATTAATAACATTTCCAAATGAATGTCTGATGCAAAGTTTTTTTGTAGTGAAAAGAAAAGTCTACTTTCTTGTGACTCCGTCGAAGGGAACCAATTCTTAACAATCACGGAATCACTGACAGAATCGAGTCTTAAATAGAAACCGTTCTTTTATCACATTTTCAAAAATTCGATTTTTATTGTTTTTAAACTTATTTTTTTTTTTTTTATTCTTTCAAAATTTAAATTAGTCTGCGATTTTGTTAAAAATGTCTTAAAAGCCGTTTTTATACAGAAAAGATGTTTTTTCCTTTTAATGCATGCAAAAAAGTTTTTCCATTTTAAGAAGTTATTGATTTTCAGAGAAAAATGTTGACCAACTTTTCCAAGAAACAGTAGCAATTCAAATGGAGCTCAGGCAAGTTAGACACAAGGTCATTTTTTCTTTTTTTAATGTGGAGAACATGTAGCTCTAAAAAAAAGAAAAAAGGGGAGGTACTAGCGCACATATTGATCCGTGCTGAAACAACATTTAGAAAGCCATTCTTAACATGGGGATGAGATGGTGTTTTGTACTTGTTCTGTTGTTTAACCTTACAATTTAATAAGAGATATCATAAAATTTTATTAAACTTGAAAATATTAAACTTGAAAATATTATTTAAAAAAAAAAGTGGATCAATAAGTGCACTAGTACAAAAAAAAAAAAAAGGGGGGGGGGGGCTTCTGAATTGGGACCAAAATAAAAATTACTTTGGTGTGGAAAGGGTTTCTTCCTCACTGACACAAGACATACAAGATGAAGTGTAAGATAAGAACAAATACTACACTTTGCTCCTAGTCAAAAGGCAATTATTTACCACTCTTCCACTGCGAAATGTCGGAAAATGGGTCAGCGCCCAAAGAGGAGGAGCACTCTGGCCTTGCAAAAATAAATCTGAGTAGCCCTGTCGGCATTCACCGGCGAAGGCGTCTCAGACAACAAGTGATAAACTTGCTCCTCCCGAAAGCCAAGGCCTGGGAAGATGGACCTCCCAGAACTATACAGAACATTTTGCATCAGTCTGACAGAAAAATGAAATTAAAATAATTAAACTTGTAAATTAACAAACCAAAACAAAAATAAACTGTAACAATTAAATAATGTCAAAATTACAAAAAATTTTGAAAATCAAAAATATGCTTGCGCATATAGAAATGGCCACCACTTATAACAGAATTACATGGTTTAATATTTGGAAAACTATTTGTTTTTTTTATCTAATTTTAAATTTCGCCAATACTACACTGTGACAAGGCAGTTTAGTATGCGAGTGCACATTTAACAGCCTTCGTTTATGCTTTATGCGTCGCGTAAACGAAGGCTAGGCTGTGAAACGAAAATACTCCCAGAGTTCATGCAAAAGAAATCAAACAAACTTTTTAGTCAATAAGCACACAAAAAATGCCCCCCCCCTCACAGGTGGCCAGAAAGTGGGTGCTCATTTTAAGTTAAAATTACATCGAAAAGTGATCACCCACTTTTTGAAAAAGTAATTTCTTCATCTCATGAAAACTAATTTTTGCGACGGCAACGGTTTGCAAATTCGCTTTTAGCACACCGAAATCTACAAAACATATTGAACGTGAGAGGGGTCTTAAAGTAAAATAATACCCAATTTCTAGATATCTTTTGGCATGAGACCAAAACCCTTTATTTTAAAAGAGGAAATTTGCTTTTTTTTTTTTTTTTTTTTTTTTTTAATTTTTAGTTAATCGTAATTAAAAATCAAAATATGTAAATTTCAACGTTAATTATTTTTTAACGGCTCTTATTCTTTAATAGTTCAAAACAGAAAATTTAATGTTTTTCTTAGTCAATGGGAGTTATCTCCCTTAAATTACCCACCTCTAAAACAAAAGCGCTGATTTACTATTCTACCTACCTGCATAACTTGTCTGTGACTAACTTATTTTAAAGCGTGTATCGAGTTTAAAATGCAAGTAATGCCGAGCGTTTAAGTTAAACGAACAACAAAATGACGGAGAAGAGTCTAGATAATCGATCAAAACTCGAAAACAACAGTTACCGATAGAAATCCACCCAATATATGAAAATTTTTCGGTGTGTTGTCTGTAGTAGAGCATGTCCTTCCCCATACATTTATTGGGTAGGTTTTTGCCAGCATTTTTAATTTCTGATTTTTGAGCGATTATCGAGCTTCCCTAGATGACCATCTCGGTTGGTAGAAAAGTAACTCATCGGGTTTGTATTACTGTACTGTACACATAGATTCGAAAAAGTTGTCAAAAAACAAATATATAACAAATAATTGTTATCAAAGGCAAGATAAGTTACTTTTCTACCTAACTGGATATATTTTTTGTGTTTTTATTCAATGTAACATTTATTCAACTCGAAAAACATACAGTGTTTACCGATGTATTGGAAAATTCAAGATGGCGTCTTATTCTCTCTTTAACACGGTAAGTGTGGGAAAAGGTGTTATAAATAAAAAACCGGATAAAATACTGTTAAAAACTCACTCAATATATGTTACCGTGACATAGGTTGACATATATTCGGCGGGTTTTTAATAGTATTTTGTATAGTTTTTTATTTATAACACCTTTTTCCATACTTACGGTGTTAAAGAGGGTGTGGAGACGCCATCTTGAATTTTCGAATACATCGGTAAACACTGTATGTTTTTCGAGCTGAATAAATATGTTACATTGAATAAAAACACGAAAAATATATCCAGTTAGGTAGAAAAGTAACTTATCTTGCCTTTGATAACATTTATTTGTTATATATTTGTTTTTTGACAACTTTTTCGAATCTACAGTAATACAAACCCGAATGCAAACCCCAAAATACTGCAAGAAACCCACCCGCACGGTAACTATTTTTTTTTCGAACCGAATAAACGTTTTAAAGTGTAAACCCACTAAAAACTTTCGTAGATAGGTAGGACAGTAACTTATCTTGCCTTAACATTTATTTGTTATACATTTGTTTGGTTTTTAACATTTTTTCGAAAAACAAATATTTTTTTTTATTAACGACAAACATTAAATTTATAACGATAAACGCATCGTTTTCTCATTAGTAAATAATTCTTCACCGTTCACAACTCGTAGTAGTTCATCTATTACAAATATCAACAAATATACAAAGTAAATAATAAAAATGGCAAAGAAAACGAGTTTTACCTGTTGAGGAAACGGAATTATTTCGTAACGTAAAAAGTGATTGGATTTGGCGCCATCACTACTTAAATAATCTTCAGGCGATGAAGAGTTCCACAACGAAACTCATATTAGCTAACGATTATTTGTTCTTAATGCATGTATCAAGTTAATAAATTTTAAATAATATTTGTGTTCAATTTAGATGCTAAGTATTTATATAATCTCCTCGAATATTAAAAAGATGATATAAACAGAAAAATATTATTTCCAGTATTTTCATTAAAACCTTTTCAATAAAACCTGTTTTCCTGTAAGGGAGATAACTCCAGATTTTTTTTTTTTTTTTTTTTATCGCTATTGAATTCAGCTGTTTTCAATTGTTTTTGATAAACGTTTCAGTAAATTTTTATTTTCTTTCCACCTTAACACTCAAATGACGACTTCCAGGGGTTTTCGCGTATGCTGAAAACGAATATCACAGTTAAATTTTGCGCAGACAAGTAGTTTTCCAGATATTAAGACCTTTATTATGCAATATAATTCTTTATATTTTTTTGTTTGTTTACTTGCTTCCCCACGAGGGCAGACACAAGGTCCATTAGGTGTGTCAGAATTTTTTGGGAATTTTTGACACCCCTAACACAGAACTACGAATTTATAAAATATAAAAAACTGGTAATTTCTCTTTTTAAAGTAAGTTGTTTATTTCCTTTATAGAATATGCTTCCAAAATATACTATTAAAGTTGTTTAAAAAAATAATAGAAATATTATTTTTTATTAAAAAAACAAACAAAAACAGTGTTTACAAAGTGCCTGCGTGCTGCCAGCCATTTTTTTTTATTGAATTTTACGAGTTAAATTATTTCAATTTTTTCACTTTAAAAATCTATCAAATTTTTTCTATTCATTCAATTTCTATGATATTTTCAGGTTCAATGTGAATTTTTATGCTCTTTCCAATAAACCGAATATAATATTCTAGACAAGCGTTTTTTTTTTAAATTCACCCCACCCCATTTTGAAATGTCTATTAAAATGAAAATAACTAATTTTCTCACCTCAGATTTATATATCACAAATTGAAGATAAAAGATCAATAGATAAAATAAGCCAATTTAAAACAAACAAACAAACAAACAAACAAACAAAAAAGAATAGTTATTTGCATATTTAGCTGTAAAGTCCTAAGTTTTAAACCAAAAAGATTTAAAACTTTGGACTTTACAACCACGCTCATATTTTTTTTTTTAAGTGAAACCTTATAATCTTGTTATATTGTCCACAAAATTTCGTACAATTACGACAATTTTTTCTATTTCAATCGATGTTTTGTTTTTAGATATAAAAAAAAATTTTACTCCATAAAGAAGAAATAAAATTAAATCGAAAACTCATGTATTTCTTTAATAGAAGGAAAAAAAATCGAAAATTGGCTGAGTGGTTTGCGTTTAATCGGCAAAAACTGATGAGTGAAATGTGATCATTTTTTACATACGATAACCCATATCCACCAACTTTATTGACTTCAAATATCTAATTAATTACAAAGGGGGAGATAAATTAAATGTGTTGGAATTTTTTTTGTACCAATAATAGTGCATCCCCCCCCCTGTTTACTTTTATTATATTTTTGTCTGGTTCTTATATTTGATTTTTTGTATTTCGTATCTTTTATGATTCTTAGTTTCGTATATTTTGGGTTTGTACGAAACTCCCTTTAATTTGAAGAAAAAGGAAATGCTAGCTTCTTGATGACGTCACGAGCCCAACGCGAATTTCGGTCTCTTTTTGGTTCCAGCGACGTGAAGAGTGGATGCAGATTGATTGACCGGCGCAGACAAGGAATTTTGGAGCCTCCTTCAAAGAAGAAAACCCGGCAAGAATATTCCAGACATGCGACGAGGTATGCTTCTGAAAACTATCTACGTGGCTACGGTCTGCACGTATTTAGAAGGAGTGTAACTTTTAAAAAAGACCTTATTTTACGTGGCTAAGGTCTGCACATAATTGGAAGGAGTATAATGATTTAAAAGGACTTTTAATCGAGAGAAAAAAGAAAAAGGCACATTCCTGACTGGCTTTCAATTTGTGAATACGCTCCTAAAATTTATTACATATGAGTGTGTGATTAGGGACTACTATTTTGAATCATAATATTGTGTTCTTTCATGGATACGACATCTTCATTATAAGAACCAGTGTTGTTTTTTTCATTATACGTTACTTTGGCGTTCTTTGAATTTAATGCCGGCAAAGGGAAAAATTTGCAACTAATTTTATTGTAAATAAAATATCTTCTTCGTTTTGAAACAAGACCTTTATATTTTATTCTTTACCCCCCCCCCCTTTTTATTTCATGCTTTTATTTTTTTTTTTCAGGCTAGTTACTTTCACGTCGAATTTATCTGAAACGATAAATTTCCAACAAATCTTTATTTCTTCATCTAGTTACTATCGAGATTAATTTGGAAATGTATTTAGTCTAATGTGTTGTTTTTACGTTTTGGAAATAATTATTTATGTCCCTTTGAGGCATCCATATTTGACAACTTGAAAAATCGAAGAAACACCGCTTTGGCTAATGGCGGATAGCTAGTTGTGAAAACGCGGTTTCTCTGGGACCCTTGCTTTAAAAAATCCTTTTAGGTAAAAAGTACATTGAATATAAAATATAAATATGGACAATTCTTATAAATGACGCAACAGCAAAGACGTCATGTTTTTTTTCATATTCTTTTCCTCTTTTGCAGTACGGGTTCAAGCCTGCCTGCCACTTTTTGTTTATTGCTCAACAAACACCCCCCAACACCTGGGCAACACCGGGCATCCAGGCTAGTTGCCTTATAAAGCCTAGTCATGAGGAATTTGATAGCAAAATGTAAAGCTCCCTATTAACGCTGTTGGATATATAAACAAGTGTTTGCCAAACCTGAGATATTCTTACTCCCTGATATAACATTTCGAGAAAGGCACTAATGTGTCTTGAAACTAATTCCTACAAAGGAGGTCTTTTTTTTTTAAATCTGAAATTAGCAATTTTTTTCAATTTTATGGTGGGATTTGGTCCAGTATCACAGCATAAGGAAATCTTTAGAAAAGGTAGGCAAAACGTATTAAAAAGAAAAAAAATGAACATTTTGAAAAGTTCAATTAGATGTAAATGAATTAGTGAATATAAAGATTTTCACATCTATGCGTGAAAAGTTTACACTTTGGTGTCAGTTCTTGAAAAGCAAACGGAAGAGAGTTTCACAGGCATGCAGTTCTAAGAAATAAACTTTGTTCATGGAATCTACATTTAGGTTTAGGCATAGATAAAGAGTGGGGGAAATTATTGATAGTGTCTTGTTAGATGAGTGTTTTTCATGAAAGTTTGGCAAGGGGGACCATAGATTTGAGCTCAGACGAGCACTTTTTTTTCACAAAGGAGCCACCGCTTATCAAGGCTGCGAAGCATCTCGAGGATAAGGGCTAATGAGTGCACAGTAGTTAAGGGAAGCATGTAGTCATATTTAGTAGTGGAAATTTGGTAAATTGTATTACTTAAGAGGAATTGCTCATCAAGAACTTGTTTACATTGGACTTGAAGACAATCAAATTGCAGTCAGTTGGAAAGCAGGAAAACGGAACAGAGTTCCACAGGCATGCAGTTCTAAGAAAGAAGCTTTGTTCATGGAATCTACATTTAGGTTTAGGCACACATAAAGAGTGTGTGAAATTATTGATAGTGGTTTCAGCTAGATGAGTGTTTGCCATGAAAATAATGATAAAACAGAGACAGGTTCGCAACATCTCTTCTGCCGAAAAGCGGTTGCAGGGAAGAGAAATTTTAAAAGATATAAAAGATAATCAAACTTGTTTTTTGCATAAAAATAAACTTTGAACAAAAAGAAACAAGTTTCAACAGAATTTCTATTCCTTATTGTGACAACAGTCACGAAAACAAGCGGCCAAGGGTGGCGGGTGCGATGTTCAAAACTCGAAACCCGACCGATCTGACATGAAAAGGTCACATATGCCCAAATTCAACCATGGTTTAATTTGCATATGTCGAATTTGAGCATATAAAATGCCTGTATTTCTTTGATTGGAGAGAAGAATTTTTTTTGCTCACTCGGAGTCATTTTGTATGTACGTCGTATGTCAGTGAAAAAAAGAATGACGGATTTTTTTTTTTTTTTTTTGCGACACAATAGTATTTGACAGTTAAAAACTTTAATTTCAACACTTCATTAAATACAAGTTCAGAATTTCAAGCAAAAAATCTTATTTACTTTATCTCATATGGCTTCCCAAAAAGGTGAATTTAGATAATAATTTAAATTTTAGAAGAATTTTTGCTTTAATAACAGAAGGGAGAAATCACAAAGTATAGCATCAAAGCATAAAAACGTTCAATTATCAAAATCTCGATGGGTAGGCAAAATATATTCAATTTCAGATATTTTCAAAAATGAATAAAAAAATTTTTATTTGGACAAAACAACATTTTTATTAAATTCAACCTTGATCACCCTTCAGGGCATGTGGCGCAGTTGATAGAGACATCGAATCTCTACGGTTCCAGGTGAGAATTGTCTGAAGATGGCGGTTTCAATCCTACCCAATGCCGGCCAGATGGTTACTTGGCCAAAACATGGTGAGAGGACAACAACTATGGAAGGCAGTAAATGCAGTTGTATTTATTTGCTTCCCCACTGAGAAAATTAGGCACAATTACAATTACAGTTATATCGCATAGGATTAGCAAATCTCTCGACAGTGGCAATCTTTCTAGGGCAATTGCTCTTGACATATCTAAAGCCTTTGATAGGGTATGGCATAAAGGTTTACTTCATAAGATCGCTAGCTATGGTATAGCTGGAAAAGTCTTCTCAATTATTAAATCATTTCTTTCTGATAGGTTTATAAGAGTAGTAGTTGAGGGGCAAAAATCAGAAGCTCACAGTATTAATGCCGGTGTCCCTCAGGGATCCATCCTGGGCCCAACTCTTTTCCTGATCTACATTAATGATCTTCCAAATCATATCCTTACATCATTTGTAGACATTTATGCTGACGACACTACCATTTATGGTACCACATCTAAGACAGTAAACGAGCATGTTCTCTCCAATTCTCTCTCCTCTGATCTTGAGCACGTAGTACAATGGGGAAAGGAGTGGCTGGTTACTTTTAATGCATCTAAAACCAAGCTTCTCTCTTTACATCATCAACATTCTAATCCACATTTGTCATCAATTGAAATGAATGGCTCTCGTCTTCAGGAGGCCTCAAGTTTTGACAAGCTTCTGGGCTTGACCATTACTCCTGATCTTAAATGGAACACGTATATCAAATCTGTTGCCAAGGCCGCTGGAAAAATGGTGGGATCTTTCTATCGATCCAGTAGATATCTCACTGCTGATGCTATTCTCTATCTATATAAGAGCCAGGTACGTCCAAGGATGGAATACTGTTGCCACATCTGGGCAGGAGCTGCTAGAAAGGACTTGTCCTGCCTTGATAGAGTTCAAAATAGACTTCGTAGCCTCGTAGGAGATGTCCTTTTCTCCTCCTTGCAACCTCTATCTCACAGAAGAGATGTTGCGAGTTTGTCTCTGATGTATCGTTATTTTCATGGAAAGTGTTCAACTGAGCTTCAATCTATGGTCCCCCCTCGCCAAACTTTCACAAGAAACACTCGTCTAGCTGTAAACACTATCAATAATTTCCCCCACTCTTTATCTGTGCCTAAACCTAAACGTAGATTCCATGAACAAAGCTTCTTTCTTAGAACTGCACGCCTGTGGAATTGTCTTCCGTTTTCCTGCTTTCCGGCTGACTACAATATGGTTTTGTTCAAGTCTAAAGTAAATAAGTTCTTGATGAGCCGTTCCATATAAGTTATTAAATTTACCAAATTTTCATTACTAATGATTACTATATTGACCAACTTCTACTGTACACTCTTTAACCCTTATCCTTGAGTGGCCTCTGGGCCTTGATAATGTGGTGATGTCTTTGTAAAAAAAAAAAAAAAAAAAAAAAACAAGGCCGTTTTTTAATGTGGAGAGAGAGAGAGGGAGGGGGGAGGGAAAAGTGGACCAGCTCCCGATGGGTGGGAAATGGGAGCTGGATAGTGACAATTGGCATGAAGGACTGCCTCTACATTGACCAAGGTCTGATATGTGGGGTTACCCTCACATATGGTCTTTGCTTGCAGTATCTGTCGGAACAGATACTACACTTTGTGATATTTATTTGCTTCCCCACGTAGCAAATTAGGCACAAGGCCGTTTTTTAATGTGGAGATGGAGGGAGGGAGGGAGGGAGGAGGGAAAAGGGGTACCAGCTCCCGAGGGGTGGGAAATGGGAGCTGGATTAGAAACTGTTGGTATGAAGGGTTGCCCCTTCAGTGACCAAGTTCAGATATGTGGGGTTGGCCCCACATATGGTCTTTGCTAGTCATAGCTTTGCAGTATCTGCCGGAACAGATGGTATTTATTTGCTCCCCCACCGAGCAAATTAGGCACAAGGCCAATTTTTAATGTGAGGAGTGAAGGGAGGGGGAAGGGAAAGGGGGGACCAGCTCCCGAGAGGTGGGAAATGGGAGCTGGTTAAAGGTCAGGCATGTGGAGTTGCCCCCACATCTGGTCTTTGCTAGTCATAGCTAGTCATAGCTTGCAGCATCTGCCGGAACAGATGGTATTTATTTGCTCCCCCACCGAGCAAATTAGGCACAAGGCCAATTTTTAATGTGAGGAGTGAAGGGAGGGGGAAGGGAAAAAGGGGACCAGCTCCCGAGAGGTGGGAAATGGGAGCTGGTTAAAGGTCAGGCATGTGGGGTTGCCCCCACATCTGGTCTTTGCTAGTCATAGCTAGTCATAGCTTGCAGTATCTGCCGGAACAGATGGTATTTATTTGCTCCCCCACCGAGCAAATTAGGCACAAGGCCAATTTTTAATGTGAGGAGTGAAGGGAGGGGGAAGGGAAAAAGGGGACCAGCTCCCGAGAGGTGGGAAATGGGAGCTGGTTAAAGGTCAGGCATGTGGGGTTGCCCCCACATCTAGTCTTTGCTAGTCATAGCTAGTCATAGCTTGCAGTATCTGCCGGAACAGATGGTATTTATTTGCTCCCCCACCGAGCAAATTAGGCACAAGGCCAATTTTTAATGTGAGGAGTGAAGGGAGGGGGAAGGGAAAAAGGGGACCAGCTCCCGAGAGGTGGGAAATGGGAGCTGGTTAAAGGTCAGGCATGTGGGGTTGCCCCCACATCTGGTCTTTGCTAGTCATAGCTAGTCATAGCTTGCAGCATCTGCCGGAACAGATGGTATTTATTTGCTCCCCCACCGAGCAAATTAGGCACAAGGCCAATTTTTAATGTGAGGAGTGAAGGGAGGGGGAAGGGAAAAAGGGGACCAGCTCCCGAGAGGTGGGAAATGGGAGCTGGTTAAAGGTCAGGCATGTGGGGTTGCCCCCACATCTGGTCTTTGCTAGTCATAGCTAGTCATAGCTTGCAGTATCTGCCGGAACAGATGGTATTTATTTGCTCCCCCACCGAGCAAATTAGGCACAAGGCCAATTTTTAATGTGAGGAGTGAAGGGAGGGGGAAGGGAAAAAGGGGACCAGCTCCCGAGAGGTGGGAAATGGGAGCTGGTTAAAGGTCAGGCATGTGGGGTTGCCCCCACATCTGGTCTTTGCTAGTCATAGCTAGTCATAGCTTGCAGTATCTGCCGGAACAGATGGTATTTATTTGCTCCCCCACCGAGCAAATTAGGCACAAGGCCAATTTTTAATGTGAGGAGTGAAGGGAGGGGGAAGGGAAAAAGGGGACCAGCTCCCGAGAGGTGGGAAATGGGAGCTGGTTAAAGGTCAGGCATGTGGGGTTGCCCCCACATCTGGTCTTTGCTAGTCATAGCTAGTCATAGCTTGCAGTATCTGCCGGAACAGATGGTATTTATTTGCTCCCCCACTGAGCAAATTAGGCACAAGGCCGTTTTTAATGTGAGGTAAAAAAACCAGCTCCCCTAAAAGTAGGAAAAAAGGGGGCACTCTGGTTACCAAAAATAATAATTGTCCCAGTATAGAGGGTTTCCCCTCCATTGACTGGTACAAATTATCTTAAGTGCAGTATCTGCCGGAACAGATACTACACTTTGATGGTGTTTATTTGCTCCCCCACTGAGCAAATTAGGCACAAGGCCGTTTTTAATGTGAAGTAAAAACCAGCTCCCCTAAAAGTAGGCAAAAAGGGGGCACTCTGGTTACCAAAAATAATAATTGTCCCAGTATAGAGGGTTTCCCCTCCATTGACTTGTACAAATTATCTTAAGTGCAGTATCTGTCGGAACAGATGGTATTTATTTGCTCCCCCACTGAGCAAATTAGGCACAAGGCCGTTTTTAATGTGAGGTAAAAACCAGTTCCCCTAATAGTAGGCAAAAAGGGGGCACTCTGGTTACCAAAAATAATAATTGTCCCAGTATAGAGGGTTTCCCCTCCATTGACTGGTACAAATTATCTTAAGTGAAGCATCTGCCGGAACAGATGGTATTTATTTGCTCCCCCACCGAGCAAATTAGGCACAAGGCCGATTTTTAATGTGAGGAGTGAAGGGAGGGGGAAGGGGAAAAGGGGACCAGCTCCCGAGAGGTGGGAAATGGGAGCTGGTTAATGGTCAGGCATGTGGGGTTGCCCCCACATCTGGTCTTTGATAGTCATAGCTAGTCATAGCTTGCAGTATCCGCCGGAACAGATGGTATTTATTTGCTCCCCCACTGAGCAAATTAGGCACAAGGCCGTTTTTAATGTGAGGTAAAAACCAGCTCCCCTAAAAGTAGGCAAAAAGGGGGCACTCTGGTTACCAAAAATAATAATTGTCCCAGTATAGAGAGTTTCCCCTCCATTGACTGGTACAAATTATCTTAAGTGCAGCATCTGCCGGAACAGATGGTGTTTATTTGCTCCCCCACTGAGCAAATTAGGCACAAGGCCGTTTTTAATGTGAGGTAAAAACCAGCTCCCCTAAAAGTAGGCAAAAAGGGGTCACTCTGGTTACCAAAAATAATAATTGTCCCAGTATAGAGGGTTTCCCCTCCATTGACTGGTACAAATTATCTTAAGTGCAGTATCTGCCGGAACAGATGGTGTTTATTTGCTCCCCCACCGAGCAAATTAGGCACAAGGCCGATTTTCATTGTGAGGAGTGAAGGGAGGGGGAAGGGAAAAAGGGGGACCAGCTCCCGAGAGGTGGGAAATGGGAGCTGGTTAAAGGTCAGGCATGTGGGGTTGCCCCCACATCTGGTCTTTGCTAGTCATAGCTTGCAGCATCTGCCGGAACAGATGGTATTTATTTGCTCCCCCACTGAGCAAATTAGGCACAAGGCCGATTTTTTATGTGAGGAGTGAAGGGGAAATGGGGACCAACTCCCCGGGGAGTAGGGGAGCTGGATAGTGACAATTGGTATGAAGGGTTTCCCCTACATTGACCAAGGTCTTATATGTGAGGTTGCCCCCACATATGGTCTTTGCTTGCAGTATCTGCCGGAACAGATGGTATTTATTTGCTCCCCCACCGAGCAAATTAGGCACAAGGCCAATTTTTAATGTGAGGAGTGAAGGGAGGGGGAAGGGAAAAAGGGGACCAGCTCCCGAGAGGTGGGAAATGGGAGCTGGTTAATGGTCAGGCATGTGGGGTTGCCCCCACATCTGGTCTTTGCTAGTCATAGCTAGTCATAGCTAGTCATAGCCTGCAGCATCTGCCGGAACAGATGGTGTTTATTTGCTCCCCCACTGAGCAAATTAGGCACAAGGCCGTTTTTAATGTGAGGTAAAAACCAGCTCCCCTAAAAGGGGTCACTCTGGTTACCAAAAATAATAATTGTCCCAGTATAGAGGGTTTCCCCTCCATTGACTGGTACAAATTATCTTAAGTGCAGTATCTGCCGGAACAGATGGTGTTTATTTGCTCCCCCACCGAGCAAATTAGGCACAAGGCCGATTTTCATTGTGAGGAGTGAAGGGAGGGGGAAGGGAAAAAGGGGGACCAGCTCCCGAGAGGTGGGAAATGGGAGCTGGTTAAAGGTCAGGCATGTGGGGTTGCCCCCACATCTGGTCTTTGCTAGTCATAGCTTGCAGCATCTGCCGGAACAGATGGTATTTATTTGCTCCCCCACTGAGCAAATTAGGCACAAGGCCGATTTTTTATGTGAGGAGTGAAGGGGAAATGGGGACCAACTCCCCGGGGAGTAGGGGAGCTGGATAGTGACAATTGGTATGAAGGGTTTCCCCTACATTGACCAAGGTCTTATATGTGAGGTTGCCCCCACATATGGTCTTTGCTTGCAGTATCTGCCGGAACAGATGGTATTTATTTGCTCCCCCACCGAGCAAATTAGGCACAAGGCCAATTTTTAATGTGAGGAGTGAAGGGAGGGGGAAGGGAAAAAGGGGACCAGCTCCCGAGAGGTGGGAAATGGGAGCTGGTTAATGGTCAGGCATGTGGGGTTGCCCCCACATCTGGTCTTTGCTAGTCATAGCTAGTCATAGCTAGTCATAGCCTGCAGCATCTGCCGGAACAGATGGTGTTTATTTGCTCCCCCACCGAGCAAATTAGGCACAAGGCCGATTTTTAATGTGAGGTAAAAACCAGCTCCCCTAAAAGGGGTCACTCTGGTTACCAAAAATAATAATTGTCCCAGTATAGAGGGTTTCCCCTCCATTGACTGGTACAAATTATCTTAAGTGCAGCATCTGCCGGAACAGATGGTATTTATTTGCTCCCCCACTGAGCAAATTAGGCACAAGGCCGTTTTTAATGTGAGGTAAAAACCAGCTCCCCTAAAAGTAGGCAAAAAGGGGTCACTCTGGTTACCAAAAATAATAATTGTCCCAGTATAGAGGGTTTCCCCTCCATTGACTGGTACAAATTATCTTAAGTGCAGCATCTGCCGGAACAGATGGTATTTATTTGCTCCCCCACCGAGCAAATTAGGCACAAGGCCAATTTTTAATGTGAGGAGTGAAGGGAGGGGGAAGGGAAAAGGGGACCAGCTCCCGAGAGGTGGGAAATGGGAGCTGGTTAAAGGTCAGGCATGTGGGGTTGCCCCCACATCTGGTCTTTGCTAGTCATAGCTTGCAGTATCTGCCGGAACAGATACTACACTTTGATCTTGTCACCGGGCCACGGAGGGCCGCGGGCGAGAACAGTGAAGGCAGTAATTGCAGTGGATGCCGTCAGGAGATTTAGAGTTCCTATTCTGTCATGGTTACCAGTACCACCTGACGAAGGCCAGAGGAATAGTTGGCTGAAACATCATGAAACAACTGAAAAAAAAAAAAGAAAAAAAGATGAAGATGATAGTCCGTAATAAATAAAAATTAATAAATACTACTCATCTCGATAATGAATTTCAATTAAATAAACTAAAATTTCGTTTCTACATCATCGATGCAATTACTTTTGTATGAGATATTATGATAAAGTTACTTCGCTTTTCACGTGTTTTCAAAAAAACATGCCAAATGTGAAAATAAAGATCGAAAACTTGGGTTTTTGTAAATAATGGGGTAATATTAAAAAAAAATCAATAGTTTTTAATTGTTTTTAGTTGAAATTGACACAAAACGTCAGTAAATACTATTGTTTTTTTTTTGTTTTTTTAAATCGATTTTTTCGTCTTCCTAATTTCGCTATTAGAGTGTAGGTACACCAAAATTAATCTCAGGCGTAAAATGTTACTTGTTGGTGTTGGAGTTTATATTGCACGTTCTAACACATAAAATGCATTATGATGGAAATAGCAGACAAGGTATTTTGGTGTTAAAATGTGTTGTTTTTTTTTGTTTAAAAAAATACTTGAATTTGTGCAATTTTTGGTGTACCGTTTTTTTTTTTTTAAATCTAACACATAAGTACATAATAAACGTTTTTTGTTTATTTTCTTTTCATCTTCCACTAAAACTAAATAAACACCAAATATCATTGTTGAAGGAATACCTGGGAAGGATTGCCGTGACATGTCCTCCAAAACTCTAAGCTCGTTTGATTATCTCCCCTTTGAGTGGAATTTCGTAATTTCTAAAATTTCGATATCTTTTCGTTTCTATATCAGCGACACAAGTACTTTCGCATGCGATGGCAGAGTGCAATCTACTTGCAATTTGACCTGAATTGGTTGGGAAAATTAGCCGAAAAGACAGGCGACAGAATTCTTTATCATAAGGACGGATTTGGCAAAAGCTCATTACTGTAACGTGATAAGATCACAAAAAAAAAAAAACAAAAAAAAAAACAAAAATAAACAAACAAAAACAAACTTATGAAGATATTTTTATTGACACAAATGAGTATTTGAGTCGGACTTGGTTAATTAACATATGTGAGAAGAAAAAAGAAAGAAGAGTAGTAGTAATAGTTTTAGTAGAAATAGTAGAAATAAATGAAGATGTAGACGTAATAATGTAATGAGTAGTAATAGTAGTAATAGTAGTAGTAGTAGTAGTAGTAGTAATAGTAGTACTGGGTAGTGTATTTTTGCCGAGAGTAGCATCTTTGAAACGTGCCAAGAACAGCGCAAACAATTAATACAAATGTAGTTAAATTGGCGAATGGAAAAAGTGGATAAAAACATAAATGTTACGAATGGGTCACCAGTTAGCAAGTGCTAACTCAACGATGGGAATTTTGAAAGGAGAGTGAGAAAACATAAATTAACAAACAAACCAATTTTCTAGAGATGTAAAATATATTTTGAAAAACCCAAAGTTTGTTGCGAAGTTTTTGAAGTTCTTGATTAAGAAGTAGAATAAAGCAACAGAAAGTTTGTTTCAAAATCCCAATGTGTGTGTGTGTGTGTGTGTGTGTGTGCATGTGTGTGCGTGTGCATGTGTGTGCATGTGGGTGCGTGGGCATGTGTGTATGTGTGTGCATGTGTGTATGTGTGTGTATATGTGTGCATGTGTGTGCGTGTGTGTGTGCGCGCGCGCGTGTGTGTATATGTGTGCATGTGTGTGTGTGCGCATGCGTGTGCATGTGTGTGTGTATGTGTGTGTGTATATGTGTGCATGTGTGTGCGTGTGCGTGTGTGTGTCTATATGCGTGTGTGTATGTGTGCATGTGCGTGTGCATGTGTGCATACATGTGCATGTGTGTGTGTGTATGTGTATGTGTGTGTGCACATGTGTGAATGCGTGTGTATGTGTGTGTGCGCATGTGTGTATCTATGTGTGTGTATGTGTGTACATGTGTGTGTGCATGTGTGTGCATGTGTGTGTGCATGTTTGTGTGTATGTGTGTGCATGTGTGTGTCTACGTATGTGCATGTTTGTGTATGTGTGTGCATGTGTATGTGTGAATGTGTGTGTGTCTATGTGTGTGCATGTGCGTGTGTGTATGTGTGTATATGTGTGCGTATGTGTTTGTATATGTGTGTATGTGTATGCGTGTGTATGTGTGTGTGTGTTTGTATGTGTATATGTGTGTATGTGTGTGTATTTGTATGTATATGTGTGTATGTGAATGCGTGTGTATGTGTTTATGTGTGTGTAAGTGTATATGTGAGTGTATGTATGTATGTATGTGTGTGTGTCCTGAATGAATCACCCTCTGAGGTTTTACCTTCTCTCTTAGAAGAGGTTAGTTTATTGATAGCCGCCTGAGGCGCTCTTACAGTGGAATGCTGATGGGGCAGCATTTTATTTGATTTTGTTTAAAACAAAATTGTCCATGCTGTTGTGAAACCTGACATAGTTATATGGAATAAGTCAGAAAGAGTTGCAACCTTGATTGAAGTGAGTGTTCCTAATGATGGCGGTCTTAACAGAGCTGAAATAGAGAAACAGACCAAATATCAAGGTCTCATGTATGATATGAAAAGAAACTGGAATCTTAAGGAGATATCAATCATATCAGTTATTACAGGTGCCACAGGACTTATGAAGAAGAACCTGAAGTCCTACCTAACTAATATTCCTGGTGAACCAAGTGCAAAAGAGATTCAGACAATTGCACTTAAGGGAACAACGAGGATACTAAAAAGAGCTCTTGGTTGGTTTCAATAAAAAAGCGGGGCAATGTTGGCAGCTGGTTTGGCTGCCCCATACCCAGCATTACAATCTTCAAAGGAAGAAAAAAAAAAAAAAGTAGTAATGATAGGAATGATACATATTTATTGATTAAAAACTACGAGAAAGACTAAAATCTATAGATCACCTCATCCACAAATGTGTTTTAAGTTTCAGAAAATATTTGCACGTGTTTTTATGGTAATCGGGAAAAAATAACAACTTTATTGTGAAATGTATAGAGATTTATAAAGAGTTGGAATCGGTAATTGTATTGGAATCAAGAATTTAGTTTGGAATCGGTAATTGTATTGGATCGTCACATAACACACACACACACACACACACACACACACACACACACACACACACACACACACACATATATATGTATATATATGTACATATATATATATATATATATATATATATATATATATATATATATATATATATATATATATGTGTGATGTGAGGATTCGAATCCAATTGCTAATTCCATAAAATGCATATTTGCTCTGCAATAGTATTGAGTACTCTCTTCAGGTTTTTACTAATTACCATTTTTGCTATATATATATATATATATATATATATATATGAAAGTGAAAGTGTCTGTCTGTGTGTCTGTGTACATTTCCCTACACAATAACTCTGTCGAAATTTGATATATAGTTTACTGAAATTTGGGAAAATCGATGTGATCGATTTTTGGCCAGAAATTTGGTGATTAAGGGGTCAAAGTTCAACGATTTGACCTTTGAGAACTCTACCAAACTCCTCCGACAATTTTGGGTCTACGCACTTGAAATTTTAGATATAGATTCCTTAGACATGGATCTAACTTAATAACTTAAGTTGAGCCCAAAACAATAAATTTTAAGGGGTCATAATAGAGGTCAAAATTAAAAAAAAAATGACCTTTGCGGTCTCTTCCAAATTACTCAGACAATTTCTGGTCTAAATATTTGAAATTTTACATAAAGGGTATTCAGAGATAGGGCAAGCTTTTTCATCAGTTTGGGTCGAAAATTTTTAGTTACCAATATATAAATGTATGCATGTATGTCTGTTTGCATGTCTGCCTTAAACTTTCAATAGAGGCGACCGATTTTACCAAGATCAGTATCGTTTTAAAGTTCGTACTTTCATATGACAAATATCGAAAAATTGGCTAAAAACATTAATATCTTCCCCTTCAACTAGGCACTTTTCTACAGGGGGGGGGGTCACATTTTTCGCCGATATTTTTGAAAGTTATCCGCTTCTTTCGATTGTCTAGCCTTAATTTAAAAAAATGCCGCTTCCGGTTTGGCGGTGGTCATAACAGCATAAACGTTAGGTTTTACCCAGTTCTTTTCCTCCTTTGCGGTACGAGTTCGAGCCTGCCTTCCTACTACCACTTTTTTTTTTTTTGCTCAACATACACATCCAAACACCCAGACAATGCGGGGTTGAAATGCTAGTATATCTATAAAAGTGAACGTGTCTGTGTGTCTGTGTACATTTCCATACGCAATAACTCTGCCAATTTTTAGTCTACAGACTCGAAATTTGATATACAGGGAACTGAGATTTAGGAAAATCTATGTGATCGGTTTTCGGCTAGAAATTTGCCTGCTAAGGGGTCAAAGTTCAACGATTTGACCTTTGGGAACTCTACCAAAACTCCAACTCCAATTTTGGGTCTACACACTTGAAATTTTAGATATAGGTTCCTTGCACATGGATCTAACTTAATAACTCGATTTGAGCCTAAACCAATAAATATTAAGGGGCCATAATAGAGGTCAAAGTTGAAAAAATTGACCGCTTTTTTTTTTTTTTTGCTCAATATACACCTCCAAATACCCGGGCAACGCCGGGCACCAATGCTAGTATATCTATAAAAGTGAACGTGTCTGTGTATCTGTCTGTCTGTGTGTCTGTGTGTGTACATTTCCATACGAAATAACTCTGTCAATTTTTAGTCTAAAGACTCGAAATTTAATATACAGGGTACTGAGATTTGGGATAGGTGATCTGATTTCGGCCAGAAAATTGGCGATTAAGGGGTCAAAGTTCAACGATTTGACCTTTTTCGGGTCCAAACAGTTCAAATATTAGATATAGGTTCCTTGGATATGGATCTAACTTAATAACTTGCGTTCATTTTTTTTAATTTGACCCATATTATGACCCCTTAAAATTTATTGTTTTGGGCTCAAATCAAGTTATTAAGTTAGATCCATATCTAAGGAACCTATATCTAAAATTTCAAGGATTAAAACCAAGAATTTTCGGAGGAGTTTGGTAGAGTTTTCAGTGGTCAAATCGTTGAACTTTGACCCCTTAACAGCAAAATTCCGGACGAAACCTAATCACATAGATTTTTCCAAATCTCAGTACCTTGTATAACAAATTTCAAGTCTGTAGGCTGAAAATTGACAGAGTTATTGCGTAGGGAAATGTACACACACAGACAGACATACGGACACTTTCACTTTTATAGATATACTAGCATGGGTGCCCGGCGTTGCCCGGGTATTTGGAGGTGTATGTTGAGCAAAAAAAAAAGAAAAAAAAAGCGGTCAATTTTTTTAACTTTGACCCCTATTATGACCTCTTAAAATTTATTATTTTGGGCTCAAGTCAACCTTCCATGCATTTTCTTCCTAGCCAGTTCCTCTGTCCTTTCTCTATCCATACGTTTCACATAATCAGCCTTGGTCTCATCATACCTCCACTTCATTGGCCACAACCGTAAGCATCCACCCTCCACTTCTAACCACATGCTCCTTCAACGACATCTCCTCGGTTCTAACACAATCTTTTACACTTTTCGATCTTCTCCCACCATCTTTCCTCTTTTGATACAGCCTTGCTACGCTACTTTGAATGTGAAATATACCAAACATTGCTAAAACTTTTCTTATTTTGATATCCATGGCATGCAAATCCTTGTCAGACCATTCTAAAATTCCCGCACTGTATCTCAATTATAATAATAATAATAATAATAATAATAATAATAATAATGATTATATTACTAATAATGACAATAATAATAATAATAAAAATAATAATAATAATAATAATAATAATTATATTAATAATAACAACAACAACAACAACAATAATAATAATAATAATAATAATAATAATAAAAATAATAATAATAATAATTATTATATTAATAATAACAACAACAATAATAATAAAAATAATAATAATAATAATAATAATAATAATAATTATATTAATAACAACAACAACAACAACAACAATAATAATAATAATAATAATAAAAATAATAATAATAATAATTATTATATTAATAATAACAACAACAATAATAATAAAAAAAAATAATAATATTATTATTATATCAATAATAACAATAATAATAATAATAATAATAATAATAATAATAATAATAATTATATTAATAATAACAACAATAATAATAATAATAATAAAATAATAATAATAATAATTATTATATTAATAATAACAACAACAATAATAATAATAAAAATAATAATAATAATAATAATAATAAAAATAATAATAATAATAAAAATAACAATAATAGTAAAAATAATAATAATAAAATAAAAATAATAATAATAATAATAATATTAATAATAAAAATAAAAAAAATAATAATAATAAAAATAATAATTTTATTAACAATAATAATAATAATAATAATAATAATAATAATAACAATAATAATAATAATAATAATAATAATAATAGAAGAAGAAGAAGAAGAAGAAGAAGGAAGAGAGAATGAAAAAGAAGTATGAGGAAAGCATGGGAAGAAGTTGAAGAGAAGGAAAGAAGAAGAAAAAGAAAATGAAGAAGAGAAAATATAAGGAAACAGAGAGTAGGAATAAAATCACGAGAAAAGGGAGAGAAAGGGGAAAAAGGAGGAGGAGGACGACGAGGTGGAGGGGGAAAGAAGAACAAGAGAAGAGAAAGAAAGAGAAAAAGAAAAACAAAGATGAAAAGAAGAGAAAGAGAAGCAGAAAAAAAGAAGTGCAAGGAAACGATATGTAGACGACGATGAAGAGTAGGAATAAAATCACAAGAAGAGGGAGACGAAGGGGAGAAGGGGAGGAGGAGGTGGAGGAGGAAGAGGAGGGGGTGGAAGAAGAAGCGAAGAAGTAGAAAGAGAAAAGGAAGAAAAAGCAGAAGAAGGGAAAGAGCAAAAGAAAAATAAGTGCAAGGAAACGATAGGAAGAAAATGACAAGTCTGAATAGAATCATAGGAAAAGGAAAAAGAAGAGAGAAGGAGAAGGAGAAGGGGGAGGGGGAGGGGGAGGGGGAGGGGGAGGCAATGTTTTGCTTATTAATTCTAAAAAAAAAAAAAAAACAAGTTTAAAGAAGCTAGAGTTCATTTCCTTGTTGACCATAAAGAAATGAAAGCCGCTCTAATTATCGGCCAATTGAATTTAAAAGCAATCTAATGGCGTCTTGCTTTCACAATAAATCGATCAGCTAGTACCATTTGCGTGACCTTTGACCTTATCATATAAGCAAGATGGCGGCGCACTGGGGAAAAGGCAAAAAAAAAAGGATAATCGAATTATGTTCGGCACTAATCATATTTTTGTATTTGCGGAAGATGGCAGCTGAGGAATTCAGATCCATTAGTCATTTTCGGTCAGCCAAAGTAGAAACTAGTTTTACTTATATCGGTAGCGGCCAAATATCTTCGATTTGATTCAATTAGTAGAGACGAGAACCGGTGATGAAGAGGCCCACTTTTTATTTTCACCAAAAAAGAAAATGGTCAGACTTACTTTGATTCCATCGTTCCAAGAAGCATATTAGGATGGAACTGTTAGAAAAAAAAAAAAGGCAGGAGGTGTGGGGCTCTCGTACAGTATAATTATGTTGACACACCGGATCTTGCCAGATCACTGAAGTTAAGCAATGTTGAGCCTGGCCAGTACCAGATGGGTGACCATTTGCAAAGGCTATGCGTTGTATGTACCTTCTGGGAAAGTTGGACATGGGGCCAGCATCTTCACCCTGAAAAAAGAACTCCTCGCTACAAAAGCATCTACAAAGTTGTGGATGGCCTCCAGGGGCTCAAGGATATGGTATGGGTCTCTCAGAAATTTATCATCAACATTGGATTTCTATTGTGAGCCTTCTTGTATACTGGAGGAGCATATTTTATGTACGTGTTAATGTACGGGATGATTAATCGGAATTGGAATCGGGAATCGAAAAAATCGGAAGATTTGGGGGTATCGGAATCGGAAAAATTGATGCCTATTTTCCAATGCCGAAACAATTCTTTTAATTGTCTTTTTTATTTTTTTATTTTGTTTAATGCAAAATCTTCCATTGCTGGTAATAATGATAAAATAATAAATATTCATTGATTTTAAAATACCAGTGAAACGAAAATCGATAGATCATCCTCCACAAGTGTATTTTTACGTTTAGTCAAATATCTGCATATTTAACATGTGTTTTTACGAAAATCGGGCAAAATAACTTATAGTTAAATAATTAGAGATTTATAAAGAATAGGATTTGAAATCGGTAATTGTATCGGAATCAGAAAAAATATTGGAATCGTCCTATCACTAGTACGTGTGTCTAAACTTGTACATTGTCCAGTGCTATAAAATATTCTTCTAATGAATATGTGTATAAAGAATGTATATACGTTTGTATGTACGTGCCATAGTCATCTATATGACGTGTGTATATACGTTTGTTTGTCTAATGTAGTTTTTCTATTGTTCTTTAAATCGATACATGTATAACGCTTACGACAGTGTTAATATATTAACAGATACAGTTTAACAACGGACATGCAACATTTACAACAGAAAGAGACAAATAACGGTTCTCTGGGGTTGTAACATCGGGTCAATCAGAGAAACATACCTGGCCTGTCTTTATCTTGTTTGATGGATCCTCGAAAAAGCTGCGATAAAGATTCACCTCAATTAATCAACAAATATCGGGTTGTCTTTCAGCAGCTTTATTTACCGATGTTCCCCTCAGTGAGGTAAACAGTTGCTCTATCGTGTCTGTTACTATGCCTTTTCTTTTGTATGAAGTTCCATAGACTTTTAAGGAAAGCTGCGAGGCAGCAGTAAGATTTGAAGTCAGAGTTCCCATCTCTTAGCCTTGTGCTGTGATAAGGCCCACAAGGCAGTGGTGTTTGATTTGAGGGTTGGTTCCCCTAATCTTCGCCCAACCAAGGACCCTCACAAGACAGTGGGGTAGGGGTTGGTAGTGTGCCAGGGCGTGTCCACACATCGGTGGGCCATAACGCACTACCTCTGGGGTCCCCTACTACTCCGAGATCTCCTACAAGTTTAGCCTGGGTCCGCAAGACACCCAGTTACCGTGTGTGGCCAACATGGAGGCACTGTACAGAAAGAGATAAATAACGGTTCTCTGGGGTTATAACATCGGGCCAATCAGAGAAACACACCTGGCCTGTCTTTATCTTGTTTGACGGATTCTCGAAAAAGCTGCGATAAAGATTCACCCCAATTAATCAACAAATCTCGGGTTGTCTTTCAGCAGCTTTATTTACCAATGTTCCCCATTGGAAAGCTGCAACGCTGGTCCTAGACTAACGCATTCTGATCCTATCTACTGGGAGCCATCAGCCCCCCATGGACCGTCTTTCATCCTCTCCGGACTCTGACTTAATCTTCTATCTTTCACTCTCGACTCTTGACTACAAACGATACGTGTCTTTCAAGCTCTACCCTAAGTCCAGGTCACTTTAAATGACCTCTATGTAACACTATGTCAGACTCTAGAGGTCAACCTATTTTTCTAAACGAGAAAGTTTCATGGCAATATCAAGATCTCTAGAGATCCCCAGTTGCATGTATATCCGCGTTAGCAGATGACAATGTTTTGCAGTTCTTGCAGTGAGGTGTTGACGTCCTTCTACACACAGCACTTGATATTTCCTAATGTTTACCCATCTGGTACTGGCCAACGTTGCTGAACTTTGGTTATCCAACGAAAACCGATGTGTCAAACTGTACTCACCGATAATGAGTTGATATATATGTCATGTGGAGGGGATATATATTATGCTTGTGTCTCTAATCTCGTACATCATCTATTGGATTAAGAGATTCGTTTGGATATACATTTGTATATTCGTGGTCATAGTCATTTATATGATGTGTGTATATCTGTGTGTGTGTTTGGATTCTTAATCCAGCAGGAGGATGTGATGCGTCTAGTGTGTTAGGTATAAGCTAGTGTTAAGTTCATACTTGCATGCCTTCTCGCTTCCAGCTAACACCGCTGCTAACCTCGTGGTGAAAAGGAAGCAGCTATGCATGTATTCCCTGCCAGTACATAGCCTTTCTATCATCAAGACTCCTACAGTGCCTCCACGTTGGCCACACATGGTAACTGGGTGCCTTGCGGCCCCAGGCTAAACTTGTAGGAGATCTCAGAGTAGTAGGGGACCCCAGAGGTAGTGCGTTATGGCCCACCGATGTGTGGACATGCCCTGACACACTACCAACCCCTACCCCACTATCTTGTGGGGGTCCTTGGTTGGGCGAAGATTAGGGGAACCAACCCCCAATTCAAACACCATTGCCTTGTGGGCCTTATCACAGCAAAAGGCTAAGAGATGGGAACTTTGACTTCAAATCCTACTGCCTTGCAGTTTTCCTTAAAAGTCTATGGAACCTCATACAAAAGAAAAGGCATAGTAACAGACACGATACTGAGATTACTTTCGGTCAGAAGCTGTGGCCTCCTTTGCTGCCAGTCGTCGCGAGTTCGTTCCACTGGAAATGACCATTGGAAGTTCAGAGGATGTTTATCTGATGCGCAACAGATATTTCACCTGAACTGCGGAAGCAAGTTTGGAGTCAAGGTGGATAGTCCTGTACTGAAGGATAAAGCACTTGGCTCCGACTAGGCATCACAAGGTTGACGGACTGCATGATGGTGATGATGATGATGATGATGATGTTGATGATGTTGATGATGATGATGTTGATGATGATGTTGATGATGATGATGTTGATGATGATGTTGATGATGATGATGTTGATGATGATGATGATGTTGATGTTGATGATGTTGATGTTGATGATGATGATGTTGATGATGATGATGATGTTGATGATGATGATGTTGATGATGATGATGTTGATGATGATGATGTTGATGATGATGTTGTTGATGATGATGATGATGATGTTGTTGATGATGATGATGATGATGTTGATGATGTTGATGATGATGATGATGATGATGAGCACTTGGCTCCGACTAGGCATCACAAGGCTGACGGACTGCATGATGATGATGATGATGATGATATTGATGATGATGTTGTTGATGATGATGATGATGTTGATGATGATGATGATGTTGATGATGATGATGATGATGCTGCTGCTGATGATGATGATGATGATGTTGTTGATGATGCTGGTGGTGGTGATGATGATGATGATGATGATGCTGATGATGTTGATGATGATGATGATGATGTTGATGATTATGATGATGATATTGATGATGATGTTGATGATGATGATGATGTGGTTGTTGATGATGCTGCTGCTGCTGCTGATGATGATGATGTGTTTGTCTTATCTAGTTTTTCTATTGTTCGTTAAATTGCTGCATGTATAACACTTACGGCAGTGTTGATATATTAACAGATGTAGTTTAACAACGGACATTTAACATTTACAACATCTAATCTCACTCTCGATTCTTGACTAAAAAATATTGTGCATTTTTTTGCAAGCCCTACCCTAACTCCACGTCACTTTAAGTGACCTCTATGTAAGACTGCTTATTTTCTTAATGATTGTTTGTGTTCTAACATTCTTTTCTATTAACATAAATAATTTCATCTGTAAATATTTTGCAATAATAGCATTCTATTTTGACAAATATTATAACAAATATAATAATCGTTAACTAGCACATCTATCGGCATTGCCCTTCATCCAATATGCAACAAACCGAGCAATATCTGATGAGCTACAGGAACCAAACCTCAAAATAGTACATAAACATCACGAAACAAGAGCCAGAAGAAAAACCCCCATCACAAAACTGGCCAAATATTTTGGACAAGATTGTCTTACAAATGAGACACAAAACAAATCTTCTACTGAAAGAATACAAAAGAAGCGTCAAATATACACCAAGACATTCAATTGCAGAAAACTAGAAGAATTTGCCAAGTATTTCCTTGATGAAATATTCCAGGAATACAGGGTGTTCAATAATCAACGTTACAAAGTTTTTTTTACATATATTTATTAACTAAATTAAACTAGTTCACAATAGACTTCGTGGCCTCATAGGGGATGCCCTTTTCTTTTCCCTGCAACCTGTTTCTCACAGAAGAGATGTTGCGAGCCCATCTCTGCTTTATCCTTATTTTCATGACAAGTGCTCGTCTGAGCTCCAATCTGTGGTCCCCCTCGCCAAACTTTCACAAGAAACACGTGACTATCTGAAACCACTATCAATAATTTCCCCCACTCTTTATCTGTGCCTAAACCTAAACGTAGATTCCATGAACAAAGCTTCTTTCTTAGAACTGCACACCTGTGGAGCTGTCTTCCGTTTGTCTGCTTTCCAGCTAATTACAATATGCTCGTCTTCAAGTCCAATGTAAACAAGTTCTTGATGATCCGTACCATTAAGTAATCCAATTTATCAAATTTCCGCTGCTAACGATTACTATGATATTGTCCTATTGACTACTGTCCACTCTTTAACCCTTATCCTCGAATGGCCTTTGGGCCTTGATAAGTGGTGACTCGTATTTACAAAAAACAAAACAAAAAGAAAACAAAAAAAAATAATACAGATCACCCAAACATAAATATATATAATAGTATTACTAGATTCAAAATATCCAAGCTTTATTTAATGTAACCGACCTGTGCATCGATAACCTGCTGCAACCACTTGATGTATGTTCTACGCAAGTCACAAATGATTGTGGAATTTTGGCCCATTCCTCACTTAATTTTTTTTCAGAGCTTCAAACTTGGTATGGTGGGAAGCTGAGACTTTACTCTCCAAGTTCAGTTGATTTGAAACGCTTTAGTGCTCAAAACACTGGCATTTGGTTCACATTTAAGGTCTTTGCAATGTTTTTTGCAGACTTTCCAGATTTGAATAGCTCTTCAATTGCAATTCGTTTTGCTAAATCATGGAGTATATTGTCAAAAGTAATCTCCAAGTTTAACTATCCATATACACCTGAAAATATTGAAGACAAAAATCTTGAAAATTCACAAAATATAGATCATAATAGAAAGTTGTTACGGTAAATATTGAACACCATGTGTATAGATGAGGAAAGTTCTGTAGAGTGACTGAAAAGAAGATTAATTCACTATAAGATCCAGAAAGGATTATAAGATCAAAGCTTGATAATTAATGCTCTTAAAAAGATGAGTGGTCTCAGCAATGACAAGTGCAGGTTCTGCCATACAGAAGTAGAGTGTGTAAGCTGTCACGGTCTGAAGGCCGTGGGAAGAAAACAGATACCCCAAAGTGGACGCAAGTCACAGTGGACGTAAGTGTATGGCAGAACAGAAACGACTGCGATGCTGTCGAGGTCAAGTTATTTTTGGGAGTCAATGTGAGGTCATGCCGAGGTCATAGTGAACACTAGCAGCAGCAGGACAAGGAAAGAGAGAAAAAAAGAAAGAGAGGGAATCACTCAGGATTCGCATTGAGTAATCCAATTTACCAAATGTCCACTACTAACGGTTACTAAGATATTGTCCCATTCATTATCGTACACTCATTAATCTTTATCCTCGAGTGGCCTCCGGGTCTTGATAAGTGGTAACTCCTTTGTAAAAAGAAAAAATTATAGACCACCCATTATGACTATGCAATCCCTATAGCTACATACCTAGAAAACATTAAACCATAATGTGATAATAGTGATATGGGACAATTAACAGAAAGAAGCAACCTTAGTAGAAGTTAGTGTCTTAGTGATGCTGGGGTAAACAGAGTTGAGAGGGAAAATATAAGGTCTTATGTATGGCATGAAAAGAAACTGGAATCTTGGGAAGATTTCCATTATTCCATCTATAATATAAATCTCACCTGTCTGTTTAAATGTATGTATGTATGTATGTATGTATGTGTGCCTTAAACCTTCGACAGAGGCGACGGATTTTCACAATTTTCATGAGATCAGTATCATTTTGAAGCTCGATGTCTCAAATGACAAATATAAAAAAATTGGCCAAAAACATTAATTCCTTCACCCTTAACTGGGCAGTTTTCTACAAGGAGGGATCGATCTTTTGTGAGCCATTTTTGCAAGTCATCGTATTGGTTGGATTGACTTTGCCTAATTTTAACGTTTCGAACTTCTGGTCGCGTTATGGAGTGGCGGTAAGACGTCAGATTTTCTTTCACTTTCTTTCTGTCTTTGCCACTTTCTTTTTTTTTACTCAACACACACTGCAAAACGCCCGGGCAACGCCGGGCTCTCAGACTAATCTAAGATATAAAAGGCAAAATGGGCACAAGTGTTTGCGTATGTCCGCGAAAGGCTTTTTGCATCGGGCTTCTCACGTCGGTTAGATTCCGTGAGGAGTTTTCACATACTTCTCAGATCTTAGTATCTCAGATTCGCAAACGAACATCGTCTCTATCTTTTTTTTAAATCGTGCCGTCGTCTCCAGTGTTTGTTTGTCTTTTTCGTAAAAATAAAGCGAAATTATTTAAAGGCAAATGCCTGGCCTTTGGGCCGGGTAGTATCTGCTCTGTAATTGGTCCTTGGTCAATGTAAGGGAAACCTTTCATACTGAGACAACTACTATTTATCTGGATACTGCCAGAGTGACCCCTTTTTTTAAGGAACTGGTTTCCCTCCGCCCACATTAAAAACGACCTTGTGTCTAATTTGCTTTAGTGGGAGGTTTAAAAGCACTGCCATTTCTGCAAGACATCTTTTGTTTTTGATTGACTACGTGAAATTTGATTGCTTTACACTTCCGGTCGCGTTATGGAGTAGCGGTAAGACGTCATATTTTCTTTCACTTTCTTTTCCGCCTTTGCGTCACGGGTTCGAGCCTGCCTGCCTACTACCACTTTTTTTTTTTTTGCTCAACACACACCTACAAACATCCAGTCAACGCTGGGCACCCAGGCTAGTTAATTATAAGAGCAATTGGATTTATGAAAAAAATAAAAATAAAAACAACAAATACCCGGTGAAACAAGTGTAAGAGAAATACAAAGAATTGAACTTAAAGGGATAGTTAGAATCCTAAACAAAAGATCTCTCGGTAAGACTGTTTGAAATAGTGGGTGAATAGGCTACTATTTGGGATCGTGTGAAGAAACAAGCGAGATATCTGTTCACATTACATTTAAACTTCTACATGTTCATACAGTTAGGGAAGCAGGAAGCAGGGAGGGAATTCCAAATCTAAGACTATTAGAATAAAAGATTTTTCGGCATATCTAGGGACTTCAACGACGAAAAGGTAGGATTTTTTTGCTTGTCAGGTTAGTCAGGGTTATGTTCGTTGAGGGGGCACACATGCTATGAGTTCATCAGAACACGTTCTATTAAAGTACTTGTAAAACAGGCACAGGAATGCAACACTGCAGCGATGGGACAGGGGTTGAATCCTGAACGATAGTGCAGGACCTATTTAAAAAATCGAGTTTTATACTCAAACCAGCGAGTACTTAAATTACATTTAAAAATGGCGTATTATATTAAAATTATTAAGTATTTTATTCATAAATGGAATAATATACTCAAACTTGCGAGTATTGTACTTAACATAGTATTAAATAAAAATGAGTATTTTTCTCTAACCAGCGAGTACTATACTAAAATTACATTTAAACATGGCGTATTATATTAAAATTATTAAGTATTTTATTCATAAATGGAATAATATACTCAAACTTGCGAGTATTGTACTTAACATAGTATTAAATAAAAATGAGTATTTTTCTCTAACCAGCGAGTACTATACTTAAATTACATTTAAACATGGCGTATTATATTAAAATTATTAAGTATTTTATTCATAAATGGAATAATATACTCAAACTTGCGAGTATTGTACTCAACATAGTATTAAATAAAAATGAGTATTTTACTCTAACCAGCGAGTACTATACTAAAATTACATTTAAACATGGCGTATTATATTAAAATTATTAAGTATTCTATTTAAAAATCGAATATTATACTTAAACTTGCGAGTATTGTACTCAACATAGTATTAAATAAAAATGAGTATTTTACTCTAACCAGCGAGTACTATACTAAAATTACATTTAAACATGGCGTATTATATTAAAATTATTAAGTATTCTATTTAAAAATCGAATATTATACTTAAACTTGCGAGTATTGTACTCAACATAGTATTAAATAAAAATGAGTATTTTACTCTAACCAGCGAGTACTATACTAAAATTACATTTAAACATGGCGTATTATATTAAAATTATTAAGTATTCTATTTAAAAATCGAATATTATACTTAAACTTGCGAGTATTGTACTCAACATAGTATTAAATAAAAATGAGTATTTTACTCTAACCAGCGAGTACTATACTAAAATTACATTTAAACATGGCGTATTATATTAAAATTATTAAGTATTCTATTTAAAAATCGAATATTATACTTAAACTTGCGAGTATTGTACTCAACATAGTATTAAATAAAAATGAGTATTTTACTCTAACCAGCGAGTACTATACTAAAATTAGATTTAAAAATGGCGTATTACACTAAAATTAATGCGTATTATACCAACAACATGATAGAGACGTTAAAACATCAGTAAAATAATGAAATAGTATTTTCATGGCTAAATTCGTAAAACTGAACAGTTTTTCTTTCCTTTTTCTTTTGAAATGCAATTTTTTTAAAATGAAAGTCGAATTTCATTATTTCTTTACCATTTTTTTTTAATTCCATGATATTTGAAGAACTTTTTGGAGTTTTTACTTTATTTAACCAAATTTCTAGCGTTCGTATAATTGTCTTCGGAATCACGTATTTTGCATTCTCCTCACGAATCCGTTTTTGGAAACTGCGAACATTGAATAATTAATTGAAATAGTTTTTTTGATTACGTATTTGAAAAAAAATCGTTTTGTTGCGTCTTTTAAAATCCTGTGAAAAAAATAAAAACAAAACAAATAATAAAGAGAAAAAGATGGTCTTTGTTGATGGAAGCAACAAACTTGTCACTGGAACATTTTACTTGGTGCACTTTTCTCCAGTAACACCGTATTCAATCCAAAAATATGATTACCTCTATATCTTTATCACATGGACTTTTTACTAACAATATCATATTCAATGAAATAATGTATCTGCCACTAAACCATACTTGCATAGTGGATTTTTCTCTGTTTTCAATATTGACCTTTATGACTCAATGTGGGGCCCAGAGCATCCGAGTAGGGCAAAAATAGAGAATTCAAGCAAAGAAAACTCCCGTGCAATGTCAAACTATCCAAGAAAGCAAGTGAATAACAAAAGACATCCTGCTTTTTGACCGATGACGTAAAAAGCTAACGTAAATACAAGATAAATGAATGAAACAACACGAACGATGAAAAACAGGCAAATATAAACAAGACAAGTTGAACAAAGAGCTGAGTCACAGAGATACATGTTGTTAAACTGCTATCCAGCTCCTTTGCACACAGCGCACACACGGACACAATGCACTAAGTTTGAGACATGTGGGAACATGCCAACCGGATGCTAACGTCTCCAGCATAAGAGACAAAATAAAAAGTCGTCTTTTGCACATGGCTCCACGCATCGCTTCCGTTTAGAAAAAGAAAAATAAGATAACCACAAAAGAATTATCAACCAATGGCAGAGCTCCGCGCTGAAAATAAAGGCCTAAAATATCACAGCCGCTGGGACCCGGTTTGCCACTATAAAATGAGGGGACAAGTAAGAAAAGAGAGGAGATTCGCCCAGCTGCGTCAGTGAACGCACGAACATTCTCCCACCCGACCTAAAGAAATGAAAAAGAAAAGAAAAAGAGAGGAGATTCGCCCAGCTGCGTCAGTGAACGCACGGACATCCTCCCACCCGAGCTAAAGAAATGAAAAAGAAAAAGAAAAGAAGAAGAGATTCGCCCTGCTGCGTCAGTGAACGCACGGACGGATTCTCCCACCCGAGCTAAAGAGATGATGATGAAGAAGAAGAAGAAGAAGAAGAAGAAGAAGAAGAAGAAGAAGAAGAAGAAGAAGAAGAAGAAGAAGAAATAAGGCACCTGTGGACTGAAGCCGACTACGCTCTCATGTTATGGACCTAAACGCTTTCAATTCCAAACATGCCTAATTCACACAAATCAAAAGAAAAGAAGGAGAAAAACACAGGAGGCGAAGACGCCGCGCTGCTAGTTGTTGATGAAAGTAGTCGCCGCTTTCAAGTTAAAAGCCTGGACACATATCACCAAAAAAAAAAAAAAAAAAAAAAAAAACTAAAAAAAAACAAAAACAAAAAAACAAAACAAAACAAAAAAAAAAACGTCAACTTAATAACCTAAAAAGCGAATCGCCGGAATATAAAACGAAAAAATGCAACGAGGCAAAACTGTAAGTTTGAAACCAAAATGAAAACTGAAGACATACTTTAAGAAACAACCATAAAACTTTTTTTAATTGAAAAATAATTTATTTAGAAAAAAGGAATTGTCATTTTACTTTAAAGTTTGTTTTTATATTAAATGTTTTTATAAAAATATTTTATGTAAAACAATGTGTTGATAAAAATAATTTATTTAGAAAAAACGACTGTCATTTTGATTTTTAATAAATTTTTTTTATATTATATGTTTTTATAGAAATAAATGATATATCTTATACACGCCATTAGTTTTTAATTCTGTAAGGTACTGTTTCCTGGAATCTTTCTGGAATCAATTTCTCGTTTCGTTCCATTGTCCACGCTTCGCTTGTTTGGTTAGCAAGGTGAAGGCTTTTCATGAAGTTCAAGGTTTCATAACAGAGAGCCTCCTTGGTTTTGGCTGACGGACTTTGGACTCATTTAAAAGGTGATTTTCTCCCCTTAAAATAAAATAATTTTTACGTCGAAATGACTACTCCTGTCATAATATTTAACAAAATAACATTTTCCTGCCGACACAGAATTATTTTTTTACGCTAGATAATTTTCACGCTTACTTGAGAGATCACCATGTATGGCTAGGTTTCCTTTCTCTCATCTAATTGTCTTTGTGGTACCAAAGGTACTTAAGCTTTTACGTATTTTTATTCTCATAGCATTTATATACTAGTTAACATGTCGCAAAATAGATCTTGTAATCTTATTATTAAATTTATTTATATATATTATTAATATTTATATATATATATATATATATATAGTATAAAGAGTAACTGTATTGTTCTACATTTTGTTATTGGGGAAGTGGTATTTTCCACTGGAGAGCAACAATTTTACAGTTGTCCTGTTTTTAAATCTCTGAAACAGCTACATGGTAGGCAGCTGTGGATCCCCGGTTTCTATTCAAAAACAATTTTAGTTAAGATTTATTGAGTAAAATGGCTAAAAAGTGGTTTACTTTCTTCTGAGGTAGCTAGTGAGATTAGACCCTCGGGCTCTATCAATCCAAGATTATATGGCCTACCCAAAACACACAAAGCGGATATTCCCTTAAGACCCATTCTATCTATGGTAGGGTCCTCACAACAGAAGGTTGCAAAATGGATCTTCAATATTCTTCAACCAGTATCAAATTATTATAGTAAATACTGTCTGAAAGATTCATTTCATTTCGCTGACTACATGCAAAAATCAACGAGTACAAATAAATTTATGTGTTCGTATGATATCAGCAATTTATTTACTTGCGTCCCAGTTTAAGAAACGATAGATATTTGTGCTGATTTTTTCATATCGCAGCCAAAGTCCAACAATTAAATTTGCCGTTACATCCGTTGAATTTAGCTTTAATGATGGAATGTACAGGCAAATTGATGGCGTGTCGATGGGATCCGTGTTGGGACCCACATTGGCCAACATTTTTGTAGGATTCCATGAGGAAAAATTAATGTCCGGATCCATAAAACCATTGGTCTATTTTAGATATGTAGATGACACGTTTTGCCTATTTGATAGTAATTCGGAGGCAAACGAATTTTCTTGTTACTAAACAGTATGCATCCGGCGTTAAAGTATACGTATGAATGTGAAGATAATTCCGCCCTGGCGTTTCTCGATGTTTTGGTAAGGAAAACTCCATCTAGTTACCTTACATCGAATTATCGCAAACCAACATTCACTCGGCTGTATACACGCTGGGATTCATTCTGCCCTAACAAGCGCAAATATAATTTAATTTAGACATTAACGCATCGTACCCTTATGATCTGCTCGCCAGAAAAATTGGATGAGGAATTAAATACAATTACAGATGCTTTGTCCAATAATGGGTATCCTTTAGATGTAATTGAAACCACCATTAAAAGGAAAAGAGCAGATTTTTTACGAACAAAACCCAATATGGTGGATAAATGTCCGGTTTATATTCGATTGCCGTGGTTAGGGAAAGTAAGTGAAAAATTCACCAAACAAATTAGTTCAACTGTTGAAGGATGTTATTTTGCTTCAAATGTTCGTGTTGTGTATAATACAAAACCATTAATGGCTTCCAATAAAAAGATGTTCTACCCCCTTATCATATTAGTAATGCCATTTATTCATTTAAATGTGGTTGCGGTGCCGACTATGTAGGTCGAACGTCTTTTAACATGTACCGAGCAAAATCAGGAATGCAACATTCCTACCTACCGACGCTGTAAACAACACATATGGATCCGCTATAACGGAACACTTTATTAAATACCGGAATTGTGCAACAAACTTCAGCATCGACTCTTTCTCCGTATTGAGTCGAGCTCAGTCCGTATATCATCTAAAAGTCTTGGAGACTGTTCACGTTCGCCTTAGGAAGTCTTCCCTTTGTAAGCAAAAGGACTGCTTCTTGGGTTTGAACGTGAGCAGCCTCTAAAGTTCATCCCCATACGATTGCTCTTGCTCCCGTTTATTTTTTAGATTTTATCATTAAGGAAAACAAATTCTCAAGTACCTTATGCCATAAAACCAAAAGATGAGATAGATAAAAAGAAAGGGAAATAAAAAAGAAGATGTTTCTTATCTTCAAAGACCTCACTTGTCCCCCCCCGCTTATAACTCCCACTCAGGTTACATTCTAACTTTGTTAACGAAATAAGAAAATGTTTTTGTTTGAAATATCAGTTCTCAACGGTAATTCTTGGCCTGAAGACGTAATCCCCCAACACGGGTGATTACAGAAACATGTATGCACATATGTAGCCATTAATGTTTGTATAAATAAATTTAATATACCTGCTCTGTTCACTCATTGAGCACTCTTTGGTAGACACATGTTGTTTCATTGGATGTACTTCTAGGAAACTAAACTCTACTGACTATATATATATATATATATATATATATATATATATATATATATATATATATATATATATATATATATATATTGGGATGTTAAAAACCCGACATTGTGTCTAAGTTTACTCTTGTGGGAAAGCAAGTAAATAGAGCCTATCATAAAATGTTGACCACCGCTTGTGTGTACGTGTGTGTATATACATGTGCGTGCATGTGCCAGTGTGTATGCATATCTTTTTATAGGTATATGTGTATAGCTGTGTGCATATGGGTCTGCAAATGCGTGCGTGTCAGCCAGAAGGTAATCGATAAAATAGACGACATTGATTATTGTGGTGGAGGCTGCGGAGAAGAAGATCTTGCCTTTGTTCCTTGATCGAGTGAAAGTTGCGTGATGGCAAACACTATCCGGAAGGAGGCTTCATCTTCGTTTGGAGATGGTCATTATGGCCCGTTCCGAGCCGAACGAATCGGACAAGCCGGTCTTTTCACTAACCCTCTTAACCCACCCCCTACTATCCGCCCCATTGCCCCCATCAGTTACTGGAATAGGAGACCACTACCTGATATTCTAATAATAGAGTTAGTGACTTAATTTCTCTCTCTCTTGACCCTTTCTTTCCTTACCCTTTTTACCTCTACCTTTCTTCTAATCCTCTTTCTCTCTCTCTCCTTCTCTTGACTTTCTTTTATGCTCCACCTCTTTCTTTCTTTCTTTCTTTCTTTCCAGACCCTCTTTTTTTCTCTCTCTCTCCGATCCTATTTCTCTATCTCCCGACTCTTCCTCTCTTTTTCTCCTGACTCTCTTTATCTCTCTCCAGACCCTCTTTTTTACCCCCCCCCCCCAGCTATCTCCCACTTTCTTTTTTCTCTCGTCTGACATCCTCTTTCTTTCTCCCCTTCTCTTTCTCTCTTTCATACAAACACATGCACACACCTACACACCCACACATATACATGCACAGGCAGACACATAAATATAAACAGAGACATCCAACTGGAGTTTAATTTTGCTTAATTTTTGTGTTAATTGCTGATGGCCTAGAGGTAGAGGTAAAGGCCAGTAGAATCAAAGATTGACTTTGTGGCTAGTTTCGAATCTTCCAACCAGCAGTGCCTATCACTTTCTAAACTGATGATTGTTAAAGCCTGAAATATTAGTGTCTGTATGTATGTATATATATATATATATATATATATATATATATATATATATATATATATATATATATATATATATATATATATATATATATATATAGCTTAATGTAAAAGGAAAAGAGAAAGATCAATTCCACAAAAGGAGACTTATCCGGATAATGCCAAGCTCAACAATAATTATTGGAGCTTATACAATAGGACAAGATTATGAAATGAAGACACAAGACTATATATTGGTAGATATAGAATGGATCATTTATTGAATAATGGAATACAGGCAAAATTTGGGATTAGAAATGACTCTTTATGCCAGGGCATTTCGAAGCCTAATGCTTCTCATCAGAAGAGTAGAGAAGGTGCTAGGTAGCGTCTAGCGTAAGAGGGACTCTTTATGCCAGGCCATTTTGAAGCCTTACGCTAGACGCCGCATCTTCACCATGCTACCTAGCACCTTCTCTACTCTTCTGATGAGAAGCATTAGGCTTCAAAATACCCTGGCATAAAGAGTCACTTCTATCCCCTCGAATTTTGCCTGTATTCCATTATTAAATAAATGATCCATTCTATATCTACCAATATATAGTTTTGTGTCTTCATTTCATAATCTTGTTGTCCTATTATATATATATATATATATATATATATATATATATATATATATATATATATATATATATATAGTAAGTTATAAAATGTATATGACGATTAAGCTACACTGAATATTCCGCGTTTCATCCACTCTAGGACTCTTCAGGTTTATGCATAAGCCTGAAGAGTCCTAGAGTGGATGAAATGCGGAATATTCAGTGTAGCTTCATCGCCATATACATTTTATAACTTACTAACTAGCTCTACCTATGTATTGAGCACTTTTGAAGTAAATACTTAAAGTTTACGCATAAATCTATACTTTCGTATATTAATTTTTTATATATAAAGTGATTTTGTCTGTCTGTTTGTCTTATGAACTGTCTCTACCAAAGCCCTCTGTTAAGTTTTGGTCTACAAACTTGAAACCTGATACATATTGATTTGAACTTGTGAGACAAATTCAATTTGGTTTGTAGCCGGTAAAAATAGTTGCTAAGGGGTCAAAATTATATATATATATATATATATATGAGAAAGATAAATATATAAAAAAAAGATAGAGTATATTTAGCAAACGAGTGAGTGAGCAAAAAAGAGAGGGAGAGGGATAGAGAGAGATAGAGAGAGAGAGAGAGAGAGAGGGGGAGAGGGAGAGATAGGGGGGCAAAATTGTTTCGACAACGTAGCACAACATGTTATCATGTTTATCTCGTACAAGAATTTTCCATTGAAGAGACCACGATCACCATTGTGCGCCCCAACTAACATGGCCTCATGCCAGACAAAGCGAAGCTTAAATAATGGTGTTCGATAACTTTAGTTTGTAAAACAGCCACGTTTTCTCAGCCACAACCCATTGTCATTGTTCAACGAAGACGGTGACTAGAATTTGTAATTTCGAAAATCTTCCATGAGATGCTTGCTCCCTTGCTCGATGAAATTGAGGAAAAAAACAAGTAGTATTAGCATTGCTTCTTCTATAATTTACCATTCAAGAGTGTTCTAAACTAGTGGTCTTACAAACTATGGCCCGTGTGCCAAATCCGGCCCGCCAAAACCTTTAATCTGCCCCGATGAGCCCTTATAGAAAACGTAAACATATTCAGGAAAAATTAAAATATGAAAATAGTGTAGTAGCTTTTCTTTTTGTTCAGAAAATGATTACAAGAATGAGGTTTGGGAGAACCAATTTTATTAAAAAGCAAAGCTAACCAGCAAAACAGTATAAAATATGTCCTGATCTTTTTTTTTTCTATTATTTTAGTCGGTATAGCTCTAAAAAGTCAGAAATATGCAACCCTCTCGTTTGAAAACTTTGTGGACCCCTCATCTAGATTAGTGCATACCTTCCATTAAAGGTGACAGAAAAAAATATACTATACTTCTCCAATGTTCGCACTATTATTCCGATACAATTATAGTTTTAATTTGTTTTACTCTTGTTCACCCGAAACGAGGTATATTGCCACTTGAAAATAAGGGGCTATTATTTGAAATCATGTCTAACAGTGGATTGTGGGGAGTTGAGCAGCGAGATGTCTGCTCACATTACATTTAAACTTATGCAAGCCGTGGAAGCAGGAAAATGGAAGGAATTCCAATCTGCGAACAGAAACGATTAGAGTAGAAGGATTTCCGGTATTTAGGGACCTCAACAGTGAAGGGGTGAGATTTTGCTGCTTGTCGGGTTAGTCAGGAGTATCTACGGCGAAAGGGAGCAAATTTTCTCTGAGTTCATCACCTAATGTTTTTTTTCTCTTTATTTCACTGGGATAGGACTGAAATATTACGAGTTGAAAAACAAGAAAGAAAAAAAAAACAAAAAAAAACAAAAACAGAAAGGTCATTTCTGATGACCTAAAGAAAAAAGTTCCAACCTTTTTCTTTTGTTTTTTATATTTTGATTAAATGGATGTAAGAGACAGCTAGCTATTAAAAATGATACCAGATGTTAAAGCATATTTTTTGCCGGGGATGACGTCATTGTTTATTAAGGTCCAGAGGTCAGTTGAAGATAAGCGTTACGCATCAGTCATGGCTGGGTAAGATTTGATTATGTAAGATGACGGCTAAATAAGAACATTGGATTTTAAAGCGATCATGTTGTAGTAAGTTGGGAAGCAGTCCGCGATACTGTGTTCCACAGACGGTCAATTTTTGGAAAGAAACTTTAGTCATGGAATTTTCTTTCCTTTGTTTCTTTGCCAAATTTCATACACAACGTCGGGTCCGAGTTAGAATGTAACAACTATGTAAAATGATAATTATTTGGAACCATTTGAAAGGCTCTACCACGTGACACTGATCCATTCGGGCGGAATACAAATAGGACGCATTACTATAATTAACAACAGTTATTGATCCATGCCAATAACCAGTGATGCTTACTGGAGTCTAAGTAACAAGTTTTTTAATTTTTAGCACTTTCCGCCTCTTTTGACAACCATTGTAAGTCTTTTTGCATAATCGCCACAGCCGTTCACTATCGATTTATTATTAGAAACAAGTGTGCCACGTTCGAATCCAGTTTAGTCTACAGAAACACTTATGTAGGATGGTAACCTTTATGTGATCCTCCCCTAAATAGTCGATTTTTTTTTCTAAGAAAATATTAGATCTCACCACTAACCAAAAGATTAGAAAGAAAGCCAGCGGCACATACACCTGTATGCTACGTACAGTGTTAAATATATCTTAGCAAGATCATCGCACGAAGCAGCAACTTTATGGCAACCTACCTGCCATATCTACTACCATCTACGAGTTGCCGGTCATTGCCAGAGGAGCAAGCAAGAGCTGGTGAGAAATGTATTGCTATGGACTCCATAGCACGGGTGCATGAGCATAATACGACCTAGATCCACGTACATTCAGAAAATTGCAGATGATACAGACTCAGATTCTGAAGATCTGAGGCAGCTGATGGAAGATAGAGAAATCTGGAGAAAGAGGGAGGGAGGGAGGGAGAGAGAGAGAGAGAGAGAGAGAGAGAGAGAGAGAGAGAGAGAGAGAGAGAGAGAGAGAGAGAGTCACATTCGTCCGGGCAAGGAGCCTGACCAGACAAAACATATTGGAAATAGGATCATCTAGTTCAAAAGATATAAATGGCTGTATTAACTTCTTTTTCTTTTTTCTTCATTTTCTTCTTCCTTTTCTTCTTTTCTTTCTGTTTTCTTTTGGTTCATTTTCTTCTTCTTTTTCTTCTTCTTTCTTCTTTTTCTTCTTTTTCTTCTTTTTTGTTCTTTTTGTTGTTCTTTTTTCTTCCTCTTTTTTCTTTTATCTTCTTTATGTTTTTTCTTTCTTCTTTTTCGACTTTTTCTTCTTTTTTTATCTTCTTTTTTATCTTCTTTTTATGTTTTTTCTTCTCCTTTTTCGACTTTTTCTACTTCTTCTTCTTCTTTGTTGTTATTGTTGTTCTTCCTTCTTTTTTTCTCTCTCTCTCTTTCACCGTACACACGTACTTCAACTCGTACTTTATATACTCGATTAGAAATTCGGAACAAAAAAAGAAATGAAAGTGCAGGAAGGAAGTCGTTGTGTAATGGTTTGTGAGTTCAATCCTCGCCGCGTGCACTGTTCTTTCTTTTTCTGTATTTGTGCCAAACATGTTCAGCGTTAATAGGAATTACACGCAAGAAGGAGCAACGTTAAAAGCGAAAAGGAAAATATAGATTTGTTTCGGAAACTCGTTTCTGTCAAATAAAATGTATACCTGAAAGCAATATTCATTTCTGTCCAAATCCGGTATTTTTTTTCCATTTTTATTGGAAAAGCTGGACTTGGTTTTTGTTTCCACATATTCCCCATGATAGGAAATAACCTTCTACTCTATATATAAAATAAGTGTGTATGTATGTATGTATGTATGCATGCATGTATGTATGCATGTATGTATGCATGTATGTATGCATTTGTGTTGTGTGTATTACTGAAATATTGACTTTTTATCCCTAATTATAGTAAGTAAAACAGTTCGATATATGAGATATTTTATTAGAAAAAGGAAACTCACATACAACCCCTATATATATATATATATATATATATATATATATATATATATATATATATATATATATATATATATATATATATATATATATATACAGGGGGGGTGCAAAAGTAGGTATACAGTATTGAAATTATTGACATTTTATTGAACTGAAAGCTACATGCCTTAAAGTAAAAATGCATATACTGTTTTTATTAATTAAATTTCCTTTCGATTAAAGTGCATGTATAATAAATGCCTTAAACTTTATACGTTTTTCTTTTTTTTTTGACCACTGTATACCTACTTTTGCATCCCCCTGTATATATATATATATATATATATATATTTAAAATTATATATATATATATATATATATATATATATATATATATATATATATATAGTAATTTATAAAATATATATATATATTAAGCTACACTGAATATTCGGCGTTTCATCCACTCAAGGACTTATATATATATATATATATATATATATATATATATATATATGTGTGTGTGTGTGTGTGTGTGTGTGTGTGTGTGTGTGTGTGTGTGTGTACACACAAACATATATATATATTATTTACTGTAATAATTATTAAATACCTACAGACACTAGTGTTTCACCCTTTTAGGAATCATCAGTGCATGGTGTCACCATTAACGCCAGTCGAGAGACTCGAATCCTGGCAACAGAAGCCATGTCTGGCTTCATTAGCAAGGACCCGAACCACTAGGCTACCACAAACCGCGAGAGATGAGATGCAAGCTAAAATTAAACATCTATTCTTATTAAATGCTTTATATATATATATATATATATATATATATATATATATATATATATATATATATATATATTATTTTTTTTTTGGATAGTAGGCAGGATTTCAAAATAGGACTTTATCAAGCTCTAGAGAATTGTATCAAATGGAGACCAAAAGCAGATAAGTTTCTGTTGCTTGGAGACTTCAATGCACGGATTGGAAGTGATGCACAACACCTGGGGTGTCTTAAGAAAATATGGCTTTGGTAAGGCAAATGATAATAGGATTCTTTTGCAGTTGTGCAATGAACATAATCTTGCAGTATGTAACACCTTCTACCAATAAAAATCCATTCACAAGGTAACTTGGATACACCCTAAATCAAAACATGGTCGTATTCTTGATTATGTCATCATGCGCAAGCGTGATGTTCAGTACTGTAAGAGTTATGTGGAGTGCTGACTGTGATACTGACCACAAACTTGTGCATGCTCAACTTAAGTTGTGTATAAGGAAAAGGGTCAGAGCCAATGCAGTAGAAGTGTCTGCACGCATCGATGTCTCCAAGTTACAAAATAAGGAAGCGTGTGAAACTCTTAGCACCTCATTTATTGATATCTCATTTGACGGAACTTGGGAACGATTCAAGTCACAAGCAAAGGAACTGAAATTCTTTGCTTAAAGACAACCAAACATAGGGATTGGTTTGATGAAAATGATTCTACAATCACCAATCTTTTGGAAGAGAAGAAAAAGGATATGTTTGTGCTCCAATGGATCAGCTAGAGCAACTTCAGAAAAAATGTAGAAAGAAGCAAAATTAAAAGTACAACATGAGACACGTGGAATGAAAAACAAGTTGTAGGTCAAAATGTCACCAAACATCCATATAGATTATGACCGCAAAATATTCAAAAGATATGTATTACAAAATCAGACAAGCTTTTGGACTGCAGCTTCCAACATTGGTACCTCTCAAATCCAAAGATGGTTCTGCCCTTTTCAACAATGTTGAGAAAATCATGGACCGATGGACATAACATTTTCGAGATCTTTTTGATAATCTATGTGAATTAAATGATATAGTTATTGATAATCTATGTGAATTAAATGATATAGTTATTGATAATCTATGTGAATTAAATGATATAGTTATTGATAATCTATGTGAATTAAATGATATAGTTATTGATAATCTATGTGAATTAAATGATATAGTTATTGATAATCTATCTGAATTAAATGATATAGTTATTGATAATCTATGTGAATTAAATGATATAGTTATTGATAATCTATGTGAATTAAATGATATAGTTATTGATAATCTATGTGAATTAAATGATATAGTTATTGATAATCTATGTGAATTAAATGATATAGTTATTGATAATCTATGTGAATTAAATGATATAGTTATTGATAATCTATGTGAATTAAATGATATAGTTATTGATAATCTATGTGAATTAAATGATATAGTTATTGATAATCTATGTGAATTAAATGATATAGTTATTGATAATCTATGTGAATTAAATGATATAGCTATTGATAATCTATGTGAATTAAATGATATAGTTATTGATAATCTATGTGAATTAAATGATATAGTTATTGATAATCTATCTGAATTAAATGATATAGTTATTGATAATCTATCTGAATTAAATGATATAGTTATTGATAATCTATCTGAATTAAATGATATAGTTATTGATAATCTATGTGAATTAAATGATATAGTTATTGATAATCTATGTGAATTAAATGATATAGTTATTGATAATCTATGTGAATTAAATGATATAGTTATTGATAATCTATGTGAATTAAATGATATAGTTATTGATAATCTATGTGAATTAAATGATATAGTTATTGATAATCTATGTGAATTAAATGATATAGTTATTGATAATCTATGTGAATTAAATGATATAGTTATTGATAATCTATGTGAATTAAATGATATAGTTATTGATAATCTATGTGAATTAAATGATATAGTTATTGATAATCTATGTGAATTAAATGATATAGTTATTGATAATCTATGTGAATTAAATGATATAGTTATTGATAATCTATGTGAATTAAATGATATAGTTATTGATAATCTATGTGAATTAAATGATATAGTTATTGATAATCTATGTGAATTAAATGATATAGTTATTGATAATCTATGTAGATTAAATGATATAGTTATTGATAATCTATGTGAATTAAATGATATAGTTATTGATAATCTATGAGAATTAAATGATATAGTTATTGATAATCTATGTGAATTAAATGATATAGTTATTGATAATCTATGTGAATTAAATGATATAGTTATTGATAATCTATGTGAATTAAATGATATAGTTATTGATAATCTATGTGAATTAAATGATATAGTTTTTGATAATCTATGTGAATTAAATGATATAGTTATTGATAATCTTTGTGAATTAAATGATATAGTTATTGATAATCTATGTGAATTAAATGATATAGTTATTGATAATCTATGTGAATTAAATGATATAGTTATTGATAATTTATGTGAATTAAATGATATAGTTATTGATAATCTATGTGAATTAAATGATATAGTTATTGATAATCTATGTGAATTAAATGATATAGTTATTGATAATCTATGTGAATTAAATGATATAGTTATTGATAATCTATCTGAATTAAATGATATAGTTATTGATAATCTATGTGAATTAAATGATATAGTTATTGATAATCTATGTGAATTTAATTATATAGTTTTTGATAATCTATGTGAATTAAATGATATAGTTATTGATAATCTATGTGAATTAAATGATATAGTTATTGATAATCTATGTGAATTAAATGATATAGTTATTGATAATCTATGTGAATTAAATGATATAGTTATTGATAATCTATGTGAATTAAATGATATAGTTATTGATAATCTATGTGAATTAAATGATATAGTTTTTGATAATCTATGTGAATTAAATGATATAGTTATTGATAATCTATGTGAATTAAATGATATAGTTATTGATAATCTATGTGAATTAAATGATATAGTTATTGATAATCTATGTGAATTAAATGATATAGTTATTGATAATCTATGTGAATTAAATGATATAGTTATTGATAATCTATGTGAATTAAATGATATAGTTATTGATAATCTATGTGAATTAAATGATATAGTTATTGATAATCTATGTGAATTAAATGATATAGTTATTGATAATCTATGTGAATTAAATGATATAGTTATTGATAATCTATGTGAATTTTATTATATAGTTCTTGATAATCTATGTGAATTAAATGATATAGTTATTGATAATCTATGTGAATTAAATGATATAGTTATTGATAATCTATGTGAATTAGATGATATAGTTATTGATAGTCTATGTGAATTAAATGATATAGTTATTGATAATCTATGTGAATTAAATGATACAGTTATTGATAATCTATGTGAATTAAATGATATAGTTATTGATAATCTATGTGAATTAAATGATATAGTTATTGATAATCTATGTGAATTAAATGATATAGTTATTGATAATCTATGTGAATTAAATGATATAGTTATTGATAATCTATGTGAATTAAATGATATAGTTATTGATAATCTATGTGAATTAAATGATATAGTTATTGATAATCTATTTGAATTAAATGATATAGTTATTGATAATCTATGTGAATTAAATGATATAGTTATTGATAATCTATGTGAATTAAATGATATAGTTATTGATAATCTATGTGAATTAAATGATATAGTTATTGATAATCTATGTGAATTAAATGATATAGTTATTGATAATCTATGTGAATTAAATGATATAGTTATTGATAATCTATGTGAATTAAATGATATAGTTTTTGATAATCTATGTGAATTAAATGATATAGTTATTGATAATCTATGTGAATTAAATGATATCGTTATTGATAATCTATGTGAATTAAATGATATAGTTATTGATAATCTATGTGAATAAGATGATATAATTATTGATAATCTATGTGAATTAAATGATATAGTTATTGATAATCTATGTGAATTAAATGATATAGTTATTGATAATCTATGTGAATTAAATGATATAGTTATTGATAATCTATGTGAATTAAATGATATAGTTATTGATAATCTATGTGAATTAAATGATATAGTTATTGATAATCTATGTGAATTAAATGATATAGTTATTGATAATCTATGTGAATTAAATGATATAGTTATTGATAATCTATGTGAATTAAATGATATAGTTATTGATAATCTATGTGAATTAAATGATATAGTTATTGATAATCTATGTGAATTAAATGATATAGTTATTGATAATCTATGTGAATTAAATGATATAGTTATTGATAATCTATGTGAATTAAATGATATAGTTATTGATAATCTATGTGAATTAAATGATATAGTTATTGATAATCTATGTGAATTAAATGATATAGTTTTTGATAATCTATGTGAATTAAATGATATAGTTATTGATAATCTATGTGAATTAAATGATATCGTTATTGATAATCTATGTGAATTAAATGATATAGTTATTGATAATCTATGTGAATAAGATGATATAATTATTGATAATCTATGTGAATTAAATGATATAGTTATTGATAATCTATGTGAATTAAATGATATAGTTATTGATAATCTATGTGAATTAAATGATATAGTTATTGATAATCTATGTGAATTAAATGATATAGTTATTGATAATCTATGTGAATTAAATGATATAGTTATTGATAATCTATGTGAATTAAATGATATAGTTATTGATAATCTATCTGAATTAAATGATATAGTTATTGATAATCTATGTGAATTAAATGATATAGTTATTGATAATCTATGTGAATTAAATGATATAGTTATTGATAATCTATGTGAATTAAATGATATAGTTATTGATAATCTATGTGAATTAAATGATATAGTTATTGATAATCTATGTGAATTAAATGATATAGTTATTGATAATCTATGTGAATTAAATGATATAGTTATTGATAATCTATGTGAATTAAATGATATAGTTATTGATAATCTATGTGAATTAAATGATATAGTTATTGATAATCTATGTCGATTAAATGATATAGTTATTGATAATCTATGTGAATTAAATGATATAGTTATTGATAATCTATGAGAATTAAATGATATAGTTATTGATAATCTATGTGAATTAAATGATATAGTTATTGATAATCTATGTGAATTAAATGATATAGTTATTGATAATCTATGTGAATTAAATGATATAGTTATTGATAATCTATGTGAATTAAATGATATAGTTTTTGATAATCTATGTGAATTAAATGATATAGTTATTGATAATCTATGTGAATTAAATGATATAGTTATTGATAATCTATGTGAATTAAATGATATAGTTATTGATAATCTATGTGAATTAAATGATATAGTTATTGATAATTTATGTGAATTAAATGATATAGTTATTGATAATCTATGTGAATTAAATGATATAGTTATTGATAATCTATGTGAATTAAATGATATAGTTATTGATAATCTATGTGAATTAAATGATATAGTTATTGATAATCTATCTGAATTAAATGATATAGTTATTGATAATCTATGTGAATTAAATGATATAGTTATTGATAATCTATGTGAATTTAATTATATAGTTTTTGATAATCTATGTGAATTAAATGATATAGTTATTGATAATCTATGTGAATTAAATGATATAGTTATTGATAATCTATGTGAATTAAATGATATAGTTATTGATAATCTATGTGAATTAAATGATATAGTTATTGATAATCTATGTGAATTAAATGATATAGTTATTGATAATCTATGTGAATTAAATGATATAGTTTTTGATAATCTATGTGAATTAAATGATATAGTTATTGATAATCTATGTGAATTAAATGATATAGTTATTGATAATCTATGTGAATTAAATGATATAGTTATTGATAATCTATGTGAATTAAATGATATAGTTATTGATAATCTATCTGAATTAAATGATATAGTTATTGATAATCTATGTGAATTAAATGATATAGTTATTGATAATCTATGTGAATTAAATGATATAGTTATTGATAATCTATGTGAATTAAATGATATAGTTATTGATAATCTATGTGAATTAAATGATATAGTTATTGATAATCTATGTGAATTTGATTATATAGTTTTTAATAATCTATGTGAATTAAATGATATAGTTATTGATAATCTATGTGAATTAAATGATATAGTTATTGATAATCTATGTGAATTAGATGATATAGTTATTGATAGTCTATGTGAATTAAATGATACAGTTATTGATAATCTATGTGAATTAAATGATACAGTTATTGATAATCTATGTGAATTAAATGATATAGTTATTGATAATCTATGTGAATTAAATGATATAGTTATTGATAATCTATGTGAATTAAATGATATAGTTATTGATAATCTATGTGAATTAAATGATATAGTTATTGATAATCTATGTGAATTAAATGATATAGTTATTGATAATCTATGTGAATTAAATGATATAGTTATTGATAATCTATTTGAATTAAATGATATAGTTATTGATAATCTATGTGAATTAAATGATATAGTTATTGATAATCTATGTGAATTAAATGATATAGTTATTGATAATCTATGTGAATTAAATGATATAGTTCTTGATAATCTATGTGAATTAAATGATATAGTTATTGATAATCTATCTGAATTAAATGATATAGTTATTGATAATCTATGTGAATTAAATGATATAGTTTTTGATAATCTATGTGAATTAAATGATATAGTTATTGATAATCTATGTGAATTAAATGATATCGTTATTGATAATCTATGTGAATTAAATGATATAGTTATTGATAATCTATGTGAATAAGATGATATAATTATTGATAATCTATGTGAATTAAATGATATAGTTATTGATAATCTATGTGAATTAAATGATATAGTTATTGATAATCTATGTGAATTAAATGATATAGTTATTGATAATCTATGTGAATTAAATGATATAGTTATTGATAATCTATGTGAATTAAATGATATAGTTATTGATAATCTATCTGAATTAAATGATATAGTTATTGATAATCTATGTGAATTAAATGATATAGTTATTGATAATCTATGTGAATTAAATGATATAGTTATTGATAATCTATGTGAATTAAATGATATAGTTATTGATAATCTATGTGAATTAAATGATATAGTTATTGATAATCTATGTGAATTAAATGATATAGTTATTGATAATCTATGTGAATTAAATGATATAGTTATTGATAATCTATCTGAATTAAATGATATAGTTATTGATAATCTATGTGAATTAAATGATATAGTTATTGATAATCTATGTGAATTAAATGATATAGTTATTGATAATCTATGGGAATTAAATGATATAGTTATTGATAATCTATGTGAATTAAATGATATAGTTATTGATAATCTATGTTAATTAAATGATATAGTTATTGATAATCTTTGTGAATTAAATGATATAATTATTGATAATCTATGTGAATTAAATGATATAGTTATTGATAATCTATGGGAATTAAATGATATAATTATTGATAATCTATGTGAATTAAATGATATAGTTATTGATAATCTATGTGAATTAAATGATATAGTTATTGATAATCTATGTGAATTAAATGATATAGTTATTGATAATCTTCCTCAAAAGGAGTTTGTTGATGAGATGATGATTGATCTCAGCATTAATGAGATCAAAAGACATTAATAACCATAAAAGCACCAGGACTTGATGGGATACTTGTTGATTTATTGCTATTTCGAGGTGATAGCGTTGTCAACCCTGTTATTGCACTCATCCTTGTTGTTTGCAATAATGATCTTAATTTACAAAGGAAAGGGGTCAAAATCTGAGTGCGGTGATTACAGAGGCATTAGCTTGCTTGAAGCAGTGGGAAAGGTTTTAGCAAAGATGTTGTTAAATCGTTTCCTGAAATGGATTTGTCCATCTATCATCTCAGAGAATCAATGTGGTTTTAGATCTGGCCATCAATCGCAATGCATTCTGGAAGATTCTAAGGAAACTAGGATATCCTACTAGTTTTATGGATTTGCTTCAGCAATTACACCATAAACTTTAATGGATCTCTGCCGGATCCAATTTCAGTTAAAAACGCTAAGAAACAAGGTGATATCCTTACTCCTACATTATTTTCCATATGTTTTGCTGTGATGCTGCTGCATGCTTTTAACAATTGCGACATTGGGTTGAAGTTTTGGTTTTGTACATCAGGTAAACTTTTTAACCATAGACGTCTCAACGCATAGGCAAAAGCTTGTTCTTGAACTATGCAGATGATGCAAACCTTTTTCACGTTCAGAAGCTGACAAGAAAACATGTCATGTATTCCCCTCTCATAGGAATGCTATATGTTGAATCAAACGTCTGCCTGCTTCCCTCCGGACTACAACTTGGATGTCTTCAAGTCTAATGTTAACAAATTCCTAATGAACCGCCCCCTTAAGTAAACACTTCATCAAATCTCCTCACTAATGTAATGTACTTGCAATAACCCTTATCCCTGAGTGGCTTCCGGGCCTTGATAAGTGGTAATCTCTGTGTAAAAAAAAAAAAAAAAGAAATTAAATGTCACAGACAATTTTGTTTATCTGGGCAGTACGCTGAGTAAGAACTGTATGCTTGATGCCGAGATAAATCACAGAATAGCTAAGCCAGTTCTGCTTTTGGAAAATTGGAGAAACGTGCATGGTCTGATCAGGGAATCTCAGCAAAAACAAAGCTAAGTATTCACAAAGCATGCGTTATCACTACATTGCTATATGGGCCCGAGAAAACATATAGAAGGCATCTCAAGCTATTGGAAAGGTTTCATCAAAGTTGTATTTGTAAAATAGTTAATATTAACTGGAGGACTCTAACATGTAAGTCTTATTTTCTGATTCAAAAATAAAACTACTTGATCAATTTACGTGAGTTTTGGAATATGATATTTTCGTTTCGTTACAATTACGTACATAATATAGATTTTCCGGTACAAGTTCAGAATTCAACTTTTGATCAACTAGTTTTTTGTTTTATGAATAGAAAATCATTTTTTTTACACTTTGTAGCGATTTTTTAGCAAATCGTAGCAATTACAACTGGAGTGGTTAATGAGGAGATAACCAGTGATGAATTTTAAATATGGCGGGGCGAGAACACAGTTGTCTCTCCCTGATAAAATTTTATGTTGATAGTTAAAAAACAAAAAACAAAGAAAAACAAAAACAAAACAAAAAAAAAAAACAACTTGATCAATCGACGCGATTTTTTGGAATATGAGATTTTAATTCTGTACCGGACGCGTATTGTAAAGATATTTCCGTAAGTTTTTTTTTTAATGCTTATTCAGTTTACACTTATGGCAGCAATTAAAAGTAATGAAAATACAGAAAAGTCTGTACGATGTACGTACTCGTTACAGAAAGAAGATGTCATATTCCAAAAATTACGTAAATCGATCAAGTAGTTTTATTTAAAACTAAGAAAATCAAATGTAGAACGATCAAATAGTACTCGTATAGAAATGAAAATCATTCAAAATCAGATGCGCTGGACATTTGGTTAAGATGGAGGACAAAAGACTAATTAACTGATAAGGGTAAAAGACCACTACAAAGGAATAAAGGTTTAAGGATTCACTGAAAAACAACTTAAAAATACTTGAGATGGATGTACATAACTGAGAAGCCCAAGTGAAAGATCAATCACTGTGGAGAGAAACCACCAGAGAAAGTTGTAAGATTTTTGAAGAGCAATGTGTAGATTTTGTTGTCTTAAAACGTGTTTAAAAAAAAGCAGGATGAAAATAATGTCAGAGAAATTACAACAGGAACTGAAGTGCACTGTATGTGGCAGATACCTTTGGTCAAAAGCTGGTTTTGTAAATTTTCTGAAATCACACAATCAAGGTTTCTTATGAGTAGGCTCATACAACACACCCGGAAACGCTAAGTTGTCATATTTGTGATCTAATCTGCAAATCTAAAAGTGACCTGACACGACATTCGAGGATTCACAATATTATCATGCGATCACCTTTACAAGAAGGAAAGATTTTATGTCATATATGTGTACTTTCATGTAGAACTAAAGCTGGATTACAAAGTCACCTACGTGCACACAGCTGCACAACATTTAACTGAAGAGATTATACATTTCTGTCAAAGAGTAGCAATCATCACCATATATATATATATATATATATATATATATATATATATATATATATATATATATAGAGAGAGAGAGAGAGAGAGAGAGAGAGAAAATAAAAAGGAACAAACCGTATTATGTGTTCATCAACGTTTCGTCTTTATTTCGAGACTTCCCTCGAAATAAAGACGAAACGTTGATGAACACATAATACGGTTTGTTCCTTTTTATTTTCTCTATTTTGTCGGAATACTATTTCCATTATTTTCATTATATATATATATATATTATCTTTAAAATATAATTATCCACTGACACGTGTTTCGTATATATATATATATATATATATATATATATATATATATATATATATATGTATGTTTATATATATATATATATATATATATATATATATATATATATATATATATATATATAACCGGATTGGTTAAAGGGAAATTATATATAATATATATATTATATATATAACCGGATTGGTTAAACGTAAATTGATCAAGTAGTTTTATTTTTGAATCAGAAAATAAAACTTACATGTTAGAGTCCTCCAGTTAATATTAATTTAGGTAAAAATGCACTTTCGTAAATAATTGAATTCATTCAAAAACATATCGCTAAAACCAAAACAAAAAAACATCTAAGTAAATCGCGATATATCCAGTCAGTTGTCGAGATGATCCAGGGGTAAGGGTTTAGGATCATTACCATGGGGTCCCGATTTCGAATCTCGCTAGATTCAGCTACTCTGATGAGTCGTAGACGATGAAACACGTGTCAGTGAATAATTACATTTTAAAAATTATATATATATATATATGTATGTGTGTATATATATATATATATATATATATATATATATATATTATATATAGAGATAGATTGTGGACTTTACTTTTATATAAGTAGTATCGCATGAAAAAGTCTTTATTTATCTGTAACCAGCTAACCGAAATATGCTTATGAATATGTAGCGACATATAAATGCTTATGTAAAACAAATTAAAAATATATCTTACCATACTTTGACATTGAGCACTCTTGCATGAACCTCGTTAAACATCTCTTGCTTTTTCACCCCTGGAAAATATTAACCTGAAAGAATACACACACACACACACATGTGTATATATATATATTTTTTGTGGAAATATTATTTATTCAGTTATATTTCCTTTGTATATATACCAATCTTTAAGTACCTCATTGTAATTACAGAGCATATAATGAATAAATGACAAAAGTCTGTATTCCAAATTTCATGATGTTGACCATCTTACAATTTATTCCTTTAATTCAGTTTACTTTTACAATTCTTGACAGTATTTGTTTCGTAGCACAAAATCGTTCACTTGATGATTATATCAATCAATGAATCTATTTTGCCCTTAACTCATCAGAAGAAATAGCAACAATCAATCCACCAAAAGGAAATAAAATGCATTTGGACATGATTAAAGATCCGAAAATTGGAAGAGAAGCTGCAAATACCTTATCGTTTGCTTACATTACGCCATTTTTGTTATTTCTTCTGATGAGTTAAGGGCAAAATAGATTCAAATAAATCTTGTTGTCATCACTAGTTGACACGTGATGAAGTAACATCACCAATCGATCTGCATCTTCGCCAATGACACTAGTTTCTTTTGTTGGATGACATTGATATTGTTGCCTTAACAATCTCAACATCTGCATCCCTTTTGATCGTATTACGTGACAACCTCTGTCCTTCATGCGTTGTAAAATGAGATTGATAATTGTTTGTTTTCCACATTCAAAAGTAAATCCTCCTTTTTTTTTCCGAAAAATTTCGTTCCGTCAGCAATGTCCACTTTGTTACTTGTTCGATGTTAACGGCATCTCTGATGGGTAATGTCCTTAGTGTTTGCTCTGCCAATGTAACCATCAAATACTATCGTAGCCTTACCATAGTGCTTTACTGCAAAAGATGCATAATCATAAGCGATTAGACAATATGTATTTCTTTCTGACCACTTCAGTCGATGGAGAAGAGAACTCCCGTCAAGAACGTTATGCTCCGTTTCTGGTATATCCTTGAGTACTGCGTCATCTGAACTATCTTCAGTTGTGCTTTGTTTGGTTTGCGTAACAGATGTTTTGCCTCAAAGAGGGATGGTGAGTATGATGAAAGTCAATAGACAACCATCTCATCAAGAGAAACACCTGTCTGGCTGAAACTACTGTCAATAATTTCCCCCACTCTTTATCTGTGCCTAAATCCAAACGTAGATTCAATGAGCAGAGCTTCTTTCTCAGAAGTGCACGGCTGTGGAACTCTCTTCCGTTTGCCTATTTCCCACCTAACTACAACTTGGATGTCTTCAAATCCAACATAAACAAATTCCTGACAAAAGTCCTCCTTAAGTAAGACACTCTATCAAATCTCCAATACTAATGATTACTACAATACTATCTCATTGATTACTGTACAATAATCCTTATCCCTGAGTGGCCTCCGGACCTTGATAAGTAGTGACCTCCATGTAAAAAAAAAAAAGAAAAAAAAAGAGAAACATCAGCAGTTTGAGACACCATACGAAACCTTTGGAATAAAAGAGCGGAGTCTATTGTTTTGTCCTTAACAACATCAACTGCCACACTAGATGCCAGGGCCTTCGTTTTCATAGACTATTTGTACGAAACGGAAAACAGTGATTGACCCTCCATTGTTGCCACTATTTCTTTGCCAATGGTAAACAGGTCAGAGACATTCACATCCTTATTTTCATTGACACCGGTGATAATGCTGCGAAGAGACGTCATCAGAGAAAGGTGAAAATCTGCAATTTTCTCCAGGTTTTCACGATCTTTTCTGGTCTTTGACGCTCTTGCCTCCTTGTGTTGTTCACCGGTAACAAATCTCTGGCGAGTGAAACTCTGCATCGAATCACTGTAAGAAGAGGATACTGGCACAGACAGAGCCTACAAGCCCTCTGATGTTCGGACATTCCACTTCGTCTGGTGAGTCCGCCTGCAGTTTTTAAGGAACTCACCAGAGCTTGCTCGATTACTAGTTATCAATCCAGAATTATTAATCAATACATCTTACAACATGCAAGCCATTCATACATCTATGGAACACTGACACACAATCAAAATTCCCTCCTTGACATAGTCCGCATATCTATTCACGCGTTATTATTTCTGCATTTCGTTTGGATCTTTTTTTTTTTTTTCACTGGAGATCTGCCGACCGAAAGATTATTCAGACTGTTTGTCGTGATTCGAATTTTGACATAATATATTTAAAAACATTCTTTTGTAGAAAAGCCCCGCAATTAACAAATGACATTTGCAAAATATATATGAATAAATAAATAAAATAAATAAATAAATAAAGTAAAATAAATAATAAAATAAATAAAATGATTAAATAAAACAATTAAATAAATTAAATAAATAATAAAATAAATAATAA